>NC_090647.1:101350033-101589485 GCF_040937935.1 Hyperolius riggenbachi | reverse complement strand
CCAGCACTGGTTTGAAACTATAGGGGATCCTTACCTTCATCTTGTAAGCTGAAGAACCTGCGTGTTCTCAGAAGATTTGCCCTCATTCTTGTCAGATGATCCAGGAGATTTGTGCGAGAAATGTCATAGGCATTTCTAAAAGTCTGTGGTTTTAGTTCCTGCACAAAAAAGAACAGCCAATGAGGCCATACCCTATATACAAGCAGTAAACATAGAAGAGGCCATGCCAGATACACCCAAGCAGTACAAACAGATGAGGCCAGGCATGATACACCCAAGCAGTGCACACAGATGAGGCTGGGCCAGATACAACAAGCAGTGCACACAGAAGAGGCCAGGCCCGATACACCAAAGCAGTACACACAGAAGATGCCAGGCATGATGCACCCAAGCAGTACACACACAGATGAGGCTGGGCCAGATACAACAAGCAGTGCACACAGAAGAGGCCAGGCCCGATACACCAAAGCAGTACACACAGAAGATGCCAGGCATGATGCACCCAAGCAGTACACACACAGAAGAGGCCAGGCGTGATGCACCCAAGCAGTACACACAGAAGAGGCCAGGCCCGATACACCCAAGCAGTGCACACAGAAGAGGCCAGGCATGATACACCAAAGCAGTACACAGAAGAGGCCAGGCATGATACACCCAAGCAGTGCACACAGAAGAGGCCAGGCCCGATACACCCAAGCAGTGCACACAGAAGAGGTCCAGCAGGTTTACCTTATTCAGCAGAGCTATCTGGAAGCCTGGAAAATCCTTCACATTGAGATCCAGCAGCCTCTGTGGAGATTCACCAGTGATTTCTTGCAGCAGTTGTTTGAAGTCCTTCCTGAAAGCCAGGGATGGGAGACTCGCACCATTTCTTACTTTGATGCCAGTTTCAACCGGAAAGGTTTTCCCTATAGATGCTATTACTCGATCAGATTCCATTTTGGCCTGGAAAACAGATAGCAAAGTTAATATGGAATGCTACATACATGTTTATCAATGGGCAGTGAACTGAAATCATCAAGAACTGAACAAATTATTAAAAAATAAAATCTAGTTTTAAGCTCAGTCATTTACCCAGGGCTCGCATTGGGTACCCACATATGCACTCCAAATGCTAACACCCATACTCTACACAAAGTTCTTGATGTATGAAAGGCATAACAGCACAAAATGGCTACTGAGAGGTTCAAATCTTTTTCAATGTATTGCACGCATATACCCGACAGGGTACTCACAATAGGCATGTGGTTACCGTATTTGTCGGACTATAAGACGCACCTGACCATAAGATGCACCTAGGTTTAGAGGACAAAAAACCACGGGAAAATATACGCTAAACCTGGTGAATCCATGATGAAGGGGCATCTTGTGGATTATGCCCCCTTGTGTCGTCCTCTGTCCCCGTTGTGTCCACCTCTATGCCCCTTTGTGTCACCGTGTCCTCCATTTGTCCCCGTATCCTCCTCTGCATGGGGACAGTACAGGAAGTCCCCGACATTGTGGTGGGTTGGAGGTTCATATTGGCAGGCATTCACCAGTCAGGAACTCCCTGCATTTTGACTATAAGACTGACTTTTTCCCCCACTTTTTGGGGGAGAAAAACAGTCTTCTAGTCCAAAAAATATAGTACTTGTTAAAGTCAAATTAGCACCATGTTCCCAGTGTGAATCTTTGTATGTTCTCCCCTCTTTTGGAATGTGGGAGGAAAGCGGAGACCCCAAACAAGTTAATTGGCATTCCCAAAATTGCTCATAGTCTACAACAAACCGGTGACTTTGGTATAGATAAAAATTAGCACACTGAACAACAATTTTATAAATATGTCTAGTTAAAAAGGAATGTTTTTTAAGTATTTGTAAAAACACCTAAGTACAGGCGTGCCAAGGGTTTCTTGAACTGGGATATTGCCCACTATAGGAATGTTATATGCTGATCTATAGTTCTGTGAATGTGGTGCACACATCTCAGTATGCAGCATTTAGGAAATACCAGCAAGAATTGCCTTAGCAAGCTTCTGGGTCATATTTGTAGCATTTTCTACCCAGCCAACTAGGTCAGCACGCAGAATAGCATTCCCTTTGGCAGTCCGGTGCCTTTTGCAGCCAGCCACTGCTCTGTGGTGACAGTGACCAGCCCTGCTAGAATAGCAGAAGCACTGCCTCGTACCTGCTGGCTTAGTTTTTTGAGGTAGGAGACAACGCTGTAGCTCAGTCCATATTCCATGTTTTCTGGGATGAGGTTCGGAGCACCCATCATTCTAAGTGCTTTCTTCAGAGGCTGAAAAAGAAACCCAGGGAGAAAGTCAGTGCCAAAAATTATCTTGTTAATTGTGATTGCTATAATGCAGAGAACACTTACCCCAATAAAGTATGGTGGCATTGTTTTCAAGTAGTTTTCAAAGAGCTGCCTCCATTTCAAAGATGGTTTAGCCTTGTGTATTTTAAACAGATCATCTGCAAAGGATAAAGGGGTATTTTAAACACTGATGAATGATTGTGGTGTTTACTTTTTACATGACTTCTTTAAAGCAGATCCGAGATGAAAAACTAACAACAACAAGTAACTTGTCTATATAGGTTACCTAAAGTTTAGATGGTTTACACAGCAAATCTAGCTGCAAACAGTTTTAATAGAATATGATTATTTACTCATGTGATACAATGACAGCGGCCATGTTTGTAAACATTACACAGAGGCAGGTGCTTATCTGTATCTTGAGCCATCAGCCTAATCCCCTCTCCTCCTCCCCTCTGCCTCTGAAATAAATGGCTAGTAACACCTCCCCCTCCTCCTGCCCAGACTGAGCTCCCATGACCCCTTGCTACTGCCTTGGCTCTCTGAAAACCTGTGGGCGAGGCTTTTTTAGTTTATAGGGAATTAAAGTATTAAAACAAAAACAAAAAAGTATTTGGCTTGAGGAATACCCTATAAACAATAGGAAAGGAACACAATTATGCAATGTGTAAAAGTTCACCTCGGATCCACTTTAAACATCTATAAATAGTCATTACTCGGAAGAAGTCAACTCCTGCCAAGTTATTTACGCCAGTCTGTATTCCTGCTGGGAATGCGCTCACTTCTATCCCAGCAAAAAGGTTTACTTTAAAGGGAATCAAGCGCTACTTAGCTTTCCTGATTTCTAATAGCTACATGAGCTGCTATGTGCCCCCAATCCCCTTCTAGCTGGCCATTATCCACAGGGAAGGTATGAAGATGGCATCTGTGACTTCTCTAAAGTTTTTGAAGCATGTTGTAGTAGGTCCTCATCCCTGCCAATTAAAGCTTCTGCTAATGTGTGCAATAAAATAATTACATCAATCTTTATCTGCCTGAAACTTATGCGGTCAGTCAGGCCATGGAAGTAGGGTAAAAAGCCTTTGCAAAACTTAATTGTAAAAAAACAACAACTTAGCAATGCACCACATTATTGGCATGCATTTTTAATGTGCTATTGAGATGCCCTGGGTGCTAAAAATGGTTCTTGGTTCACTTTAAAAACTAATTCTAGGTACAGATTTTAATATACTAGTAGCTTCTAGTAGCTCAGCATGCTGAACTTCCCAACGCAACCTTTGTTTCTGCTGAACATCTAGTTTTACAAATGTGGTCATCTGACCTGCAGCAGTCTTGCTGGGAGTGTAGAGCAGGTTCTGAACTTACCAAATACAAATCTATAGGCCATCAAGATGTCAGAGTTTAGAATTTCAAGTAAATCCGCCAAACCTGTGATCAATAATGACCATCAGAGAACAGGGCCCTGAAGGACTTATATTGGCAACACCAATGCTTGACACAAAAACAGATGCATTCAAATGGTGCTCAAGTTGATGAGGGTTCTGATGCATTGGACTGGTTAATTTTCAAGCTGCATAAATTTACCTAAAACTGTAAAATTATTTGCATCACCGCATTGGCATTAGAAGGCGAATTACTAAGTTAACAAGCCCCACTGCTGCTGCCAGCAAGTTCTACTAGTAATTTTCAATTGCGAGCAGTGGAACTACCCATAGTTCACCTCAGGGCTAATTGGTAGAGGCTTGTTTTTAATATACTGATGTCAGATTCTTAATTGGGCATTTTGATGACTAGGATTCTTAATTTTTGTCTGACACCACTTGAGAATTTTGGGGCAACTGCCCTTCATTGGTGAAGGAGCTCCTGACAAGAGATGATCTCAAAGCTTAAAAGGACTACTGTAGGGGGTGGGGGAAAGTTGAGTTGAACTTTGCCTGCGCAGCCAATCACTGATGCTCCGGCCCCACCTCTGGTTCACTTCTGGAATTTCAAACTTTAAAGGCGGAAAACCACTGCCCCTGCATGGCCATGTCCTCTGGGTCCTGCTGACATCACCAGGAGCGTACAATGGAACCAAGTGCTACTGCGCAGACGCAGACTGTACTGGGCCTGCGCAATACACTCCTGGTGACGTCAGTGGGAGTGAGGACACAGCAACGCAGGAGCAGTGGTCTTCTGACTTTAAAGTCGGAAATTCCAAAAGTGAACCAAAGGGGGGTGGGGGGGGGGTTAAGGATGGACGTAAACATCAGTGAGTGGCTGCGCGGGCACATGATGTCTGCGGGTGGACCATTAGAAGCCCTGTGCAAGTTAAACGCTCCCCCCCCCCCCCTACAGTACTCCTTTAAGGATAAAACAAGCTCTACTACTAGGCGATTACACAGAATTAGGAACAGTTCCACCTACAGTAGAGCTTTTAACAACAGCTGCCCCATTCACTGATAGCAGAGCAGTTCTCCATCTGTTCACTTACCTAACAAAGGGAGCAGGACAGGATAGTTATAAGGCATTACAAACAAGTTGACACAGTTCAGGGCAGTGCTGGCTTTCAAGTATCCAAAAGGATGACCAAGCTCGCTATACTTGGCGCTGTTTGTTACAAACACCTGGTTGGAGAGAAGAAATTTTTCTTAACTTTAGCAACATGTCATAGGAGTGACAATTAACACCTGGGCCTCAACTATTGTATATACTGTACACACAAAAAAAAACCTTTGGCTTTAACCAACCATTAGGCAAGTTACATTTACGTTTAAGCAGAACAGTTATGAAAGACTTACCATTGCTGACCTGAGAACTGCCTGACTGGACAATTTTGATACTTTGTATGTAATGGCATCTTAAAATGTAGTTTGGATGGGAACATTTATCAAGGCAATTTTAGTGAACATTCTTAAAGCGGTATTGTCTCCATAAAAATCAAATTTCGACAGCAACTGGTCTGAGTGTATTAAGTGATAAAGATGCTAATCCTGCATTCAAAACTTTTTCTGCTGTTATGATTAGGAGTTATCAAACAATTAAAGAGCACTGGCCTTTTAGTGGTCAGTGCCAAACAGTTGCATTCTGGGGGTTCATTTTATCTATAATATATTCCTCTTCCATTTCCCTGCCTAGCTGCTTATCTGAAACACTATCTCCTGCTCACTTGTGTTTACAAGAAAGGCTGAGGAGACTGCAATTGGAGGAGAAAATAAAAAAAGTAAAGGGCAAAAATTACATCAGCATTTATCCTAAACTGAAGGCAAAAGACATGGTTCCAACCAGGAAGAGAATTATCTTCATTTACTATATAACATTCACTGAAATCAAAATGTGGACAGTACAATACATGTGTTACGTAAGTAGATCCGCCCGGCGGATCGCTCAGAAACAGCCGTATCAGTCTGCAGACAGACTGTACACACGCCGGACTGTCGCTGGAACGCCCACCCAGCGGGAGGTGACGACGGACTCGTCGTTGCCTCCAGTCCGGCGTGTGTACGGACCTTTATCCTCCTGCTTTAAGAGAGTGAGCGAGCAAGCAAGCGAGCGAGCGAAAGAGCTTTCATTCTGGAACGCAAAAGGAGTCAAAGGGAAGTACGGTTTCTCAGAATCAGAATCAATTTATTTTCGCCAAGTAAGTTTGCACCTACAAGGAATTTGTCTTGGCAGTTGCTTAACAAACACAAACAAAAAACAATACAAGGACAGACAGTGTGAATATTACAAGTTAAGGACATTATAAGTATAGTGGCAGTAAGCAATGTGAGAATTGTTCATGTTTAGTTCTGTGCTGATTACTTTCAGTCCTAGCAGCTCTAACGTGGTTCAGCATTAAGTATGGCTACCGCTTGAGGAAAAAAACTGTTCCTGTGTCTGGAGGTTTTGGTAGCGATTGACCGGAATCTTACTCCTGAAGGCATGCGCTGGAAGATGGAGTGAGCTGGGTGAGAGGGGTCAGAGGCAATTTTGGTCGCTCTCTTTCTGCACCTGCTAGTGTAAAGATCCTGCAGGGAAGGTAAGCTACAGCCAATTATCCTTTCCGCTGATCGGATGATGCGCTGCAGCCTCCCCTTTTCTAATGCTGAGCAGGAGCTGAACCATACAGTCATGGATGATGTTATGGTGGATTCGATGATTGCAGTGTAGAACTGCACCATTAGCTTTTGAGGTAGGCCAAACTTTTTCAGCTGCCGCAGATGGTACATTCTCTGTTGTGCTTTCTTGACAATAGTGGCAGTGTTGTTGTCCCATTTTAAGTCGTTTGAGATCGTGGACCCAAGAAACTTGAATGACTCTACTTGGGTTATTGTGGATCCATTTATGGTTAAGGGGAGGTGCTGGGGGGGAGATCTCCTAAAGTCTATTATCATCTCCATGGTTTTGAGAGCATTTAGTTCTAAGTTGTTGCTGCTGCACCAGGAGGAAAGCTGTCCCACCACATGCCTGTATGCAGACTCATCCCCGTTTTGAATGAGACCAACAACTGTTGTGTCGTCTGCAAACTTCAGAACCTTAACAGATGGATCTGTGGAGATGCAGTCATTGGTGTAAAGTGAGTACAGCAGTGGGGAAAGCACACAGCCCTGGGGTGCACCAGTACTGACTGTCAGAGAGCTTGATGTGAGTTTACCAAGTCTAACACGCTGTCTTCTGTCGGTTAAGAAGTCGGTTATCCATTTGCAGATAGATTCAGGTATGTGTAGCTGGGAGAGCTTGCTGTGCAGCAGTGATGGAATTATGGTATTAAATGCAGAGCTGAAATCTATAAATAAAATCCTGGTGTAGGTTCCTGGGTTATCTAAATGCTGTAGTACATAATGCATACACATGTTCACGGCATCGTCTGCGGATCTGTTAGGTCTGTAGGCAAATTGCAAAGAGTCCAGCAGGGGATCTGTGATGGATTTCAGATAAGTCATTATCAGTTTTTCAAATGCTTTCATGACCAGTGATGTCAGGGCAACAGGCCTGTAATCATTTAAACATGTAGGTTTTTTTTTTTTTTGAATTGGTACAATAGTTGCGCATTTAAAACAGGCAGGAACAATTGAGAGTTCTAGAGATGCTTTGAATATGTCTGTAAATACAGGCGCTAATTGGTCGGCACAGAGATTCAAGCATTTCGCAGACACAGCGTCTGGTCCCATTGCTTTCCTGGTGTTTTGTTTTTTAAAGAGTCTATTTACATCTGATTGGCATATTGTTAGAGCATGCACATCTGGGGACAGGTTAGCAGATTGTGTCTGGCCTCCTGTGTTGTGTAGTTGCTGAGGCACCGCAGGGGGTGGAGACATTGGCTGGCAGGAAGAGTGTTCAGTTTGCCTGTGGCAGAGATGCAAATTGACTTGTTGTGTTTGGCTTTTGTTAGTAGTGTCAAACCTGCAATAAAATGTATTCAGTTCATCTGCAAGCTGCAGGTTATGTAGTGAGGGGGGAGGAGATTTCTTCCTGTAGCTGGTAATTTCATGTAGAGATTTCCATATTGTGGATGAGTCTGCGTTAGAAAAATTTTCCTCAAGTTTTTGAGAATAATCTTTTTTTGCGGCGGTAATGGCTCTCTGCAGTTTGTATTTCGCAGCTTTGTAGAGGACTTTATCGCCTGTACGATATGCCCTTTCTTTATCGAGGCGCAGCTTCCTAAGATGTGATGTGAACCAGGGTTTATCGTTATTGTACCTGGTGCACTTTTTTGTGGGGATGCAGGACTCTTCACAAAAGGTAATATATGATGTCACAGCGTCAGTGTATTCATTTAGGTCACTGGAGGATTCTTTAAATAAATTCCAGTCAGTTAAATCAAAGCAGCTCTGCAGTTTTTCTACAGCTTCACTAGTCCATTTCTTAACTGTGGTCACTACAGGTTTGGCAGTTTTTAGTCTTTGGATGTATGTTGGGATAAGCTGTATAACAGCATGATCAGAGTTCCCCAAAGCTGCCCTGCTGACAGAGTGATACGAGTCCTTAGTCGTAGTGTAACAGTGATCAAGTGTCTTACCTTCTCTAGTTGCGCTTGTGACATGTTGCCTGTATTTGGGGAGTTCTTTGGAAAGATTAGCACTGTTGAAATCCCCTAGTATGATAAAAAAAGAATCTGGGTACTCCCTTTCCACCTCAGTGATTTGATCTGCGAGATCTTGGAGCGCAGGCTGCATACATGTTTGTGGAGGGATGTACACAGCAGCCAAAATAAATGAAGAAAACTCACGGGGTGAATAGTAGGGTTTGCAGTTTATGAAGAGTGTTTCCAGCCCAGCCGAGCATGTCCTCTTAATAACTGTAACATCCGTGCACCACCTATCATTAATATAGAAACAGAGTCCTCCACCTTTGGTTTTGCCAGAAGTAAGTGGGTCCCGGTCAGATCTGTAGAGTGTAAATCCATTAATCGGCAGAGCGTTGTCTGGAATAAGCTCAGATAGCCAAGTTTCTGTGAAGCAAATAGCCGCAGAGAGATAAAAGTCCTTCTTTGTTCTGATCAGTAGTTGAAGCTCATCTAGTTTGTTGCATATGGACCTGACAGAGAGTATGATTCCAGGTAGTGGAGAGCGCAGTCCTTTGCGTCGAAAGCGAGTCTGGATCCCGGAGCGTTTCCCTCTTCTTCTAAGCCTCACTGCCTGGTTCAGCACTGTAGCTCCACTGGTCAGAATCCCCAGAAGATCAAGAGTAGATGAAATATCCAGGGGTAGATTATATTTAGCTAAGTTCCGAATGCTCAGTAGTTGTTCACTGGTGAAGGTTATCCGGGTTGGGTTGCACAAGGCAATGTTGAAAAACAAAAATACATAAAACAAACATAGAAAGACAGAGCAAGCTGCCGAGGCTGCCATCTCCAGGCGCCTCCTCCTCTTCTGCATTCAGGATGGGGTATTGTGAGAAAGATTTATCAAATAGACTGTAGTACCACGTAAAAATACACAGCGCAACCTAACTTGCAAAGAGACAAGCTGTGGAAAGATTAAAGCTATGTACACTTGCTAGATTAAATCAGCTGACCCATTTGAACTGCCCATTGAACTTTGACAGCTCTACATTTTAAATATAGCTTCTTCCTTATGGTTCTTGCTTGCTATTTTTAAATGTAATTTGTGTAATAGAGGTTATACAATTAAAGGGAAGAACCGCGCAGGATATAAAAAACTAACTGCATTTACCTGGGGCTTCCAGCTCCTGGCAGTCGATGGGTGCCCTCGCCGCAGCCCCTCTCCCTCCCGGTGTCCAGCGGTAAAGAAGTCGACCTCACCAGGTCGGCTTTATGTGCGCTCCACTGCACGGGTCACGTGGTGTAAGTGACGTCATCTGGTCTCTACTGCGCAGGCGTTCTGCGCCTGCGCAGTAGAGACCCGATGACGTCCCTACACCACGTGACCCCCCCCATGGAGCGCACAGAAGCCGACCTGGCGAGGTCTGCTTCTTCTGTTTTTTATATCCTGCGTGGACCTTCCCTTATAAGTGTGTGTGTGTGTGTGTGTGTGTGTGTGTGTGTGTGTGTGTGTGTGTGTGTGTGTGTGTGTGTGTGTGTGTGTGTGTGTGTGTGTGTGTGTGTGTGTGTGTGTGTGTGTGTGTGTGTGTGTGTGTGTGTGTGCGTGCTGTTTGGTTTCTTTTTATTTTATTCAAAATTTAGTACTGAAGGTGCATCCAAGAAGTCTCTGAACACACCAGAGCCCTCCCTGACGCCCAGGACCCCTCTGCTGCCAGAGGAGTCCCTCTTTCTCTTGGTGGCTGCATGCCCCTGTGTACTTGCCTGCACAGTAGCACTGAGCTGTTCATGGCTCACGTTTGCTTTAAAGGAGTACTGTAGGGGGATAGATAGATAGAGAGAGAGATAGAGCGAGAGAAAATATATATATATATATATATATATATATATATATATATATATGTATACATATACACACACACACACACACACACACTCGGACTGTGCAGGAACTCCCTGACACAGAGAGAGTGAGTCACATTCCTCACTTGTTACATTGTGTTTACTTAAATGTATCTAAACTTTGGCTGCTGCAGCTTTTCTCTCCACGGAACGGTAAACCTCTGTGTTTAACCCTTCCAATGCTGGTCTAGTAAACAAAAAATGCTGGTTGCATATAATATGCTGTAAATAATGTTTTAGAGCAAAGTTGAAATGCAGGGTTATATTCCGCTTTAAAGGACTACTGTAGGGAAAAAAAAAAAAAAAAAAAAAAAAAAAAAGAGTTGAACTTACCTGGGGCTTCTAATGGTCCCCCGCAGACCTCATGTGCCCGTGCAGCCACTCACCGATGCTCCGTTCCCTGCCTCCGGATCACTTCTGGAATTTCTGAATTTAAAGTCTGGAAACCACTGCTCCTGCACGGCCGTGTCCTCGCTCCCGCTGACGTCACCAGAAGTATACTGCGCAGACCGTACTGGGCTGGCACAATACATTCCTGGTGACGTCAGCGGGAGCGAGGGCACGGCTGCTCAGGCGCAGTGGTTTTCCCACTTTAAAGTCAGACATTCCTGTGGCTGTGGGGGACCATTAGAAGCCCCGGGTAAAATATATATAGGGTTACACACAGAGCTTTAACGTTCCGTGGAGAGAAAAGCTGCAGCAGCCAAAGTTTAGATAGCTACATTTAAGTAAACACAATGTAACAAGTGAGGAATGTGACTCACTCTCTGTGTCCGGGAGTTCCTGCACAGTCCGAGTGTGTGTCACATTCCACACTTGTTACATTGTGTTTACTGAAATGTATCTATCTAAACTTCGGATGCGGCAGCATTCCTCTCCACGGAACTTTAAAGCTCTGTGTGTAACCCTTCCAATGCTGGTCTAAAAAAAAAAAAAAAAAAAAAAAAAATGCTGGTTGCATATAATATGCTGTAAATAAGGTTTTAGAGCAAAGTTGAAATGCAGGGTTATATTCCGCTTTAAGCTAGGTTACATTTAAAAAAAGAAAAGGGAAAAGCAGGCAAACTGCACAATGAAAAAGCATGTATTCTAAATATATATTGTTTCAAAAGGTCTCCTTTGTGTTATCATTCACATTTTATGCAATAAATAACTCACAGGCCAGCATGTGTGGGGGGATTTTCTCTCCAAGATGTACTGAGTCAGTGGCGATGGCTCCAGCTCATATTTGTCAAACGGAAGCTTATCGATGACCATTGGTTCAGAGTCCGTGCAGGAAAATCTCACCACCGGATGGGAAGTACGAGGCGGCTGTAGAGGGGAGACAGATATTTTAGCAAAGTACAAAAAGTAAAAATAAACTTACGAGACCATGAATTTGTCGTATGGATGATTAGTAGTATAGAAAAGCGTCAGTTTTGAGTTTGATAGCTTTGTTTTTAATATTGCATCAGATGGTCTAATTTTCAGAATCTATACTCTTTGTTTAGCTGAAAAGGATACAGAACTATGACCCTTTGAACTTTCCTGCAGCTAAACCTTATTAGAATCCTTATCTCACCGTTTCTTAGAGATTCTGGCTTCTATTCACTGTTCAGGAAAAAAAAAAAAAAACTTTACTGCATTTGACAAGCTGTGAACAAGCTCTTTCAAAGATTGCAAGTTTATTTTTTGCTTTCCTATTTTATTGCATTTTTAAAGCGGAAATACAGAAGACGACTTGTGCATAAAACGATAGGATGTATGCATAGAAGCAGAATATCCAAAGAGGGCAAGAGTGCCCTAATATGTAAGCAGCTTCCACTGGTATCACTTATGAATATTTCTTTAATATGGTTATAGCTTTACAACTTGTAATGTGGTGGTTGTCGATAAAGCTTTGGCTTGATTAAAAAAAAAAAAAAAAAATATATATATATATATATATATATATATATATATATATATATATATATATATATATATATATATATATATATATATATATATATATATATATATATATATATATATATATATATATATATCGGATGAATGTCAGGGAGGCCACTCTAGAATGCCTAGGTCATCACAACCGAAATATGTCCAGCCTCTGCCAGAGTGCTTTTGTGGAAACAGCAACTAGTGAGTCAAACTGTGGCTCCAATTGCATACTTGCGCAAAGGTCCCCGAGTGAGGCAGACAAATCCATCTCTGTCCCCAGAGGGCAGCAGCACACAGGTGATTTTTCAGTGTCCCAGCTAATTAGGCAGTGATCATGGTTCACCAGCCAGCCAGTCAACCATTACAAAATACATCATTCTGTCAGAGCTCTCCACTCTCTGCTACTTCAAGAAAACATTGTATACTAATGTACTACCATTTGTTACTTGCCACAACACATTTTGAACATTTGTATGCAAGAATTTTCCTGTTCAGCAGTAAACAAAGTGTACACTTTGTAGCAGCTGACAAGCTGACTGCAGAAGCATATCCTCTTCTGATTAGTGTAGATGCAGAGAAAGAAATCCTGTGTGTCAGCTACTGCTCTCCTGGGATCAGGGCTGCATTCAGCTGTCTAGCTGAGTGACTTCTGAGCCATCACTTCACAACATAGCTCCTCTGTCCAAGCTTACCATTTCATCTGCCCCCTACAGGATACATGAAAGTATTACACACATTTTATGTAGATTCCTGCATTCTGCTAGCAGCTGATAAGCTAAATAGCTAGCTGGTCTGCTGATAAAAATTACATTTATCTGTGAGTGAGGTTAAATAATCAATTTGGAACCCAGTAAAGGTGGCCATACACTTATAGATTTGCAGCAGATTCGACCATCAGATAGATTTCTGTCAGATGCCTGTCAAGTCTAATCTGACAGCAATCTGTTGTGTGCCACACACTAGGAAAATATTTCTAACAGATTTCAGAATGAAATCTATTGTAAAATCGATCTAAATGCATTAGATCCAATGCAACTCTATGCGCCATTGATCATCGACCTAGATTTTACATCCTGTCACATAGCTCAAATGGATCAAAATCATCCACAAATCGATCGATTTGATAGAATGGATTTCTGATCAATCAATTCCATAGTCGATCACTGAAATAGACTAGTGTATGGGCCCCTTAAGGCTCTGTTGCCACATGTGCCAGATCACAGATATAAAATGTCAAGTGGGAACACCGCCCTAGTGTTCTGGCTCAAAAGCACAACAGAAAAAAAAAACAAAAAAAACTGTAAAACTGTAAAACTCTGACATTTCAAGGCCAGTGACTCATTGAAAAAGTATGACGTGTCTCAGCCACTTGACATCTCCTCACACAGAATGAAGTCCTCATGTGAAGGTCTAACAATAGCTGAATTTAGCATGCAGCTTGACAACTAGCTAATCATGTTAAAGTTAAATATACCATCATACGTTCTTTATAGGGTTAAAGTTGGGCACAGCTGTTGGCAAAAATATTAGGCTGGGAGCACACTTGTCCACGCAGAAAGCATGAATTTTAAGACATGTGCGTTTTGTTTTTCTCTGCATTTGCGTTTTTTCTGATTTGAGTGTGCGCATTATGTATGCATTTTTTAATCTGATTTTTCAACAGGAGAAAAATACATGGCTAGATCTGTGTTTACATAAAAACACATTGTGTGGCTCTATAGGAAAGTATTATATGTGAATGGCATGCAGGGAAAAAGGAAATTGCTGTGCGATTTTCAACAAAATTGCATTGCAGATCACAGACATATTCGATTTCTGTGCGGCCCATAGACTCCTATTTTCTGCAGTCCCTATTGACCAAAGAACAGTCAAGATGGAAAACTTAGGTAAATTGGGGAGGGGCAAAAGCAGCGGTAGATCGTCAGCCCGTAGCATTCCCTGCTGTAATCAATTGAAAACCGATGTACTGTCTGTAGTAGTAATAGATTCCCATCAGGATGGAATAAGTCATTTTGCCACATCAGGTGGAAATCAAAGTTTATGGCCAGCTTTATATAATTTCGGGGTCAAATTTACCAGGAGGCAGGTGCATGGAGTTCCCACTATTGGAGTCAATTTATCTTTAAAGAGAACCTGAGGTGTGTTTAAAAAGTGTTCTGCATACAGAGGCTGGATCTGCCCATACAGCCCAGCCTCTGTTGCTATCGCAAACCCCACTAAGGTCCCCCTGCACTCTGCAATCTCTCATAAATCACAGCCGTGCTGTGAGGCTGTGTTTACATCTGTAGTGTCAGTCTCAGCTGCTCCCCCGCCTCCTGCATAGCTCCGGTCCCTGCCCCCATCCCTTCCCTCCAATCAGCAGGGAGGGAAGGGATGCAGGCGGGGACTGGAGTTCTGCAGGAGGCAGGGAGAGCAGCAGACTGACACTATAGAGATAAACACAGCCAGCTCGGACAAGCCGTTTGTCAGCAGCGTGGCTGTGATTTATGAGGGATTGCAGAGTGCAGGGGGAGCTTAGGGGGGTTTGGGATAGCAACAGAGGCTGGGCTGTATAGGCAGATCCAGCCTCTGTATGCAGATAATATTCTTCAAACCCACCTCGGGTTCTCTTTAAAGAGACTAAAAGTGTTCTGCCTTATTTCTATCCTATAAGTTCCTATACCTGTTCTAATGTGGTATGGATTACTGCAGCCTTTTCTAGTTGCACTCTAATATATCTAATCTTTTCTTTGTCAAGCTTTGTCGACCCATAGAGGAATGGGCTGCCACTGTTGCAATAGGGAAAAGTTATGCACGCCCTCTCCAGGCTCTCTGTGTGTGCTTTGTTTATCCCTCACAGACAGGTCTCTGCTCTCAATTTCAGCTTGTCTGAGGGGAGAGGGAGGGAGCTGCCCATGCTGAGAAACTGAGAATCCCTGACTGGAGCGCAGAAAATTCACTACGTAATAAAAACATATACATATATATATATACACACACATATAAACATACAGTGGGTTGCAAAAATATTCGGCCCCCTTGAAGTTTTCCACATTTTGTCATATTACTGCCACAAACATGAATCCATTTTATTGGAATTCCACAAGAAAGACCAACACAAAGTGGTGTACACATGAGAAGTGGAACGAAAATCGTACATGATTCCAAACATTTTTTACAAATAAATGACTGCAAAGTGGTGTGTGCATAATTATTCGTCCCCCTTTGATCTGCGTGCAGTCAGTTGCCTATAGACATTGCCTGGTGAGTGCTAATGACTAAATAGAGTGCGCCTGTGTGTAATCTAATGTCAATACAAATACAGCTGCTCTGTGAGGGCCTCAGAGGTTGTCTAAGAATATTGGGAGCAACAACACCGTGAAGTCCAAAGAACACACAAGACAGGTCAGGGATCAGGTTTTTGAGAAATTTAAAGCAGGCTTAGGCTACAAAAAGATTTCCAAAGCCTTGAACATCCCACGGAGCACTGTTCAAGCGAACATTCAGAAATGGAAGGAGCATGGCACAACTGTAAACCTACCAAGACAAGGCCATCCACCTAAACTCACAGGCCGAACAAGGTGAGCGCTGATCAGAAATGCAGTCAAGCAGCCCATGGTGACTCTGGACGAGCTGCAGAGATCTACAGCTCAGGTGGGAGACTCTGTCCATAGGACAAATATAAGTCATGCACTGTACAAAGTTGGCCTTTATGGAAGAGTGGCAAGAAGAAAGGCATTGTTAAAAGGAAGCATAAGAAGTCCCGTTTGCAGTTTGCCACAAGCCATGTGGGGGACATAGCAACCATGTGGAAGAAGGTGCTCTGGTCAGATGAGACCAAAATGGAACTTTTTGGCCAAAATGCAAAACACTCTGTGGCAGAAAACTAACACTGCACATCACTCTGAACACACCATCCCCACTGTCAAATATGGTGGTGGCAGCATCATGCTCTGGGGGTGCATCTTCACCAAGGACAGGGAAGCTGGTCAGAGTTGATGGGAAGATGGATGGAGCCAAATACAGGGCAAACTTGGAAGAAAACCTCTTGGAGACTGCAAAAGACTTGAGACTGGGGCGGAGGTTCACCTTCCAGCAGGACAATGACTCTAAACATAAAGCCAGGGCTACAATGAAATGGTTTAAAACAAAACATATCTATGTGTTAGAATGGCGCAGTCAAAGTCCAGACCTAAATCCAATCGAGAATCTGTGGCAAGATCTGAAAACTGCTGTTCACAAACGCTGTCCATCTAATCTGACTGAGCTGGAGCTGTTTTGCAAAGAAGAATGGGCAAGGATTTCAGTCTCTAGATGTGCAAAGCTGGTAGAGACATACCCTAAAAGACTGGCAGCTGTAATTGCAGCAAAAGGTGGTTCTACAAAGTATTGACTCAGGGGGCTGAATAATTACACACACCCCACTTTGCAGTTATTTGTAAAAATGTTTGGAATGATGAACGATTTTCGATCCACTTCTCACATGTACACCACTTTGTATTGGTCTTTCACGTGGAATTCCAATAAAATTGATGCAGGTTTGTGGCAGTAATGTGACAAAATGTGGAAAACTTCAAGGGGGCAGAATACTTTTGCAACCCACTGTACACACACACACACACACACACACACACACTTCCTGGTTAGCAGCCATGTTTTTTTTGTTTGTAAACACTGCCTAAAACTGGTGATTAACAGCCAGGATCATGGCGGGGAGCGGTGGAAACAGCAAAGAGGGATCCAGGAGATCACAATGACTCGATTGGTATGTTTTTTTATTGTTCAAATCATCTTTAATGTATTTTATATTTGGATAACAACTGCTGTGGACCACTCCAATGTCCAGGTTTGCCCCTCAGGTACATGTATGTCACAGAGCCAAATAAACAGATTTTACTACAGCAAAACTGTGCAAATACCATACAAGTCTCCCCAATATGGCAGCTGTAATGGGCATTATTGCGGTGTTGTGCATATTGATGGGTGGGGCTTAGGTAAACTGACCAATATGGGTGCATCATCTATCTTCTGACTTAGACTTAGTTCACATATAAACCTGTATATTTCCAGTCCTGTCAGTTTTGCGTAATTTTTCAATCAGTTTTAACTGACTGGACATACAGACCAAAAGTTTGCACACACCTCATTCAAAGAGTTTTCTTTATTTTCATGACTATGAACCTTGTAGATTCACACTGAAGGCATCTAAACTATGAACAAATGTGGAAGTATAGTACATAACCAAAAAGTGTGAAACAACTGGAAATATGTCATATTCTAGGTTTTTCAAAGTAGCCTCCTTTTGCTTGGATTACTGCTTTGCACACTTAGCATTCTCTTGATGAGCTTCAAGAGATAGTCACCTGAAATGGTCTTCCAACAGTCTTGAAGGCGTTCCCAGAGATGCTTAAAGAAAACTAGAACTGAAAATTAAAAGTCAAAATAAACATACTCAAGTCATACCTACCTCCTGTGTAGTCTACTCAATCTATTTTTCCTCTCCTGCGTCCTGTTTGTCCACTGTGATCAATGGAATTCTCAGTCCTCCATTTTGAAAATGGCCATTACCCCATAACAGCTTCCTGGTCAGCACACTGTTAAACTGTAACATCGCCCACTTGAGCCATAGGGAAACATGGACACATCAGTTCTCCTCTCAGTTGTAACTGACAGCAACTGATATATTTCAGTTCTGACAAAATGTTGTCAGAACTGGAAGGGATCACTGTAAGAAGAAAATGGTGAGCTTCTGAGGGGAACTGATAGCAAGGTAACTATGTAATGTTCGTTTGACGTTACCTCATGTGTTTATTTTAAATAATTTTACTCAGTACAGGTTCTCTTTAAGCACTTGTTGGCCCTTTTGCCTTCACTCTGCAGTCCAGCTTACCCCAAACCATCTTGATTGGGTTCAGGTCTGGTGACTGGAGGCCAGGTCATCTGGCGCAGCACCCCATCACTCTCCTTCCTGATCAAATAGCCCTTACACCGCCTGGAGGTGTGTTTGGGGTCATTGTCCTGTTGAAAAATAAATGATGGTCCAACTAAACGCAAACTAGGTGTAATAGCATGCCGATGCAAGATGCTGTGGTAGCCATGCTGGTGCAGTATGCCTTCAATTTTGAATAAATCCCCAACAGTGTCACCAGCAAAGCACTCCCACACCATCACACCTCCTCCATGCTTCACTGTGGGAACCAGGCATGTAGAGTCCATCCGTTCACCTTTTCTGCGTCGCACAAAGACACGGTGGTTGGAACCAAAGATCTCAAATTTGGACTCAGACCAAAGCACAGATTTCCACTAGTCTAATGTCCTTGTTTTCTTTAGCCCAAACAAGTCTCTTCTACTTGTTGCCTGTCCTTAGCAGTGGTTTCCTAGCAGATATTCTACCATGAAGGCCTGATTCACACAGTCTCCTCTTGACAGTTGGTCTAGAGATGTGTCTGCTGCTAGAACTCTGTGTGGCATTGACCTGGTCTCTAATCTGAGCTGCTGTTAACCTGCGATTTCTGAGGCTGGTGACTCGGATGAACTTATCCTCCTTAGCAGATGTGACTCTTGGTTTTCCTTTTCTGGGGCTGTCCGCATGTGAGCCAGTTTCTTCGTAGCGTTTGATGGTTTTTGAGACTGCACTTGGAGACACGTTCAAAGTTTTCCCTATTTTTTGGACTGACTGACCTTCATTTCTTAAAGTAATGATGACCACTCGTTTTTCTTTACTTAGCTGCTTTTTTCTTGCCATAATACAAATTCGAACAGTCTATTCAATAGGACTATCAGCTGTGAATCCACCTGACTTTTCCACAGCGCAACTGATGGTCCCAACCCCATTTATAAGGCAAGAAATCCCACTTATTAAAACTGACAGGGCACAACTGTGAAGTAAAAACCATTTCAGGTGACTACCTCTTGAAGCTCATCAAGAGAATGCCAAGAGTGTGCAAAGTAGTAATCAAAAGCAATAGGTGGCTACTTTGAAAGACATTTTCAGTTTCACAATTTTTGGTTATGTACTACACTTCCACATGTATTAATTCATAGTTTGGATACCTTCAGTGTGAATCTACAATGTTCATAGTCATGAAAATAAAGAAAACTCTTTGAATGAGAAGGGGTGTCCAAACTTTTGGTCTGTACTTAAGTGTACAGATTTGTGTGTGAACACCCATATAAACACATACAAAAACTGATTCCAACTGTCAAGACACCTTATGTGCGAACCACGCCTTTACTGTAGAACGTGCTTTCCAAGTCACAACCAGAATCTAGCTACATTTAAATTACAAAGGTGTTAAAATATACTATGCCAGTGAAAATTGGTCCAGATCCTGTCTCCTCACAACACCTGCCTTCTTATGCTGCCGGTAAGTGGAGCTAGTCAGCAGCCAGTGAGACACAGGAATATTGGCACCATATACAAGCGCCTGTACTTACCAGTGTTGGAGAATTTTGATCTGGCCAGAAGGACTCCGGTATTGGCCAATGACCAAGCGGGACACCAGTTTTGGGATTTGGTCTAACGTAGATTAATTTGCGACAACTGTGCCATGGCTGCACTCCAACAGGTTTATTGGCATCTGCAGCCCCATCTAAAAAAAAATAAAAAAAAAAATAAAAAATGTGTACATATAAATTAAGAAATTCTGCAACAAAGCCAAATTTATGTTAACAGTTTAGGGTCTTTTTTACACCATCTAGTGAGTTGCACTACATTTTAATTCAGATTTCTGCTGCAGTGCAGATACCATTCGTTATAATAAATTACAAATGTGTCTACAATCCACCACAAAATGCATGCAGCAGTGAACTGGCATTGCCCTGAGCAAATGTATGAAAGATTATTTTTTTAATTTATATAGTGCCAACATCTTCCGTAACTCTGTACACTGTTCAGCATCTGCTGCTGCGTTACAGTGCAATGCAAATATTGGGACAGGGCCTATATGACCAGTGTACAGGACGTCTTAAAAGTAAAGAATTTGTTTAACATTACATGCTGCTTCATGAAGACTTAGGTTGTCTAAGATCATGGCAAGAGGAGTATTCTTTAAAAAAATAAATAAATAAAAAAAAAAAACAGGAGGAGTTCTTAGGGCTTGTACACATGCTCAACGGATGTTGCCCGTCAGGGATCAGAAGCTGATCCCCTTAAGCAATGTCTGAGCCCTGCTGCAAGCAGGGCAGCTGTAGCAGCAGCAGATTTCTGTGCAAGGAGATGCTGCTCATTTGTCAGTTGGAAACACCCATTTCCCACAATGCAACAAGGCTCCCACAGTGTGATGTCAGCACCATGGTCCTGACATCACACCGTGGGAGGAGTTTCACCACAATATCAGCCATACAGCCTCTGATCTGTTTGAGAAAAGGTAAAGATTTCTCATAGAAAAAGGGGCATCAGCTACTGATTGGGATGAAGTTCAATCCTTGGTTATGGTTTCTCCAAGTCAGGTGTGTACAAGGCTTTAGGCCCATATGTAGCCTTCAACATACATTCAACTCCTCATTCATTAACACTGTACTCTGTCACCTCCTTGGATTCAAATGCTGGTTTGCTCTGACCCAATAGTGTGGGATTTCACATTACCTCTCATCTTGCCCACGTGGTGCATTTCCTTACTATTTCCTGGTTTGTTGTGGGGTTTCTGATTTTCAAAAACAGATTATCTATACATACCGTATGGGACAACTATTCAAATGTGTATTGCCATTCATGCACTTAGCACTTTTTGTGAACTACGACTTTTGCACTACAGTAAGATTTAGTTGGGTGGATACGCTATATAAACTAATTTAATCGGGATATTGGTTAAAGGAGAACTGTAGTGAGAGGTATATGGAGGCTGCCATGTTTATTTCCTTTTAAGCAATACCAGTTGCCTGGCAGCCCTACTGAGCCATTTGCCTGCAATAGTGTGAATCACACCAGAAGCAAGCATGCAGCTAATCTAGTCAGATCTGACAAAAATGTCAGAAACACCTGATCTGCTGCATGCTTGTTCAGGGTCTAGGGCTAAACGTATTAGAGAAAGCGGTTCAGCAGGTTTGCCAGGCAACTGGTATTGCTTAAAAGGAAATCAAAATGGCAGCCTCCATATACCTCTCACTACAGTTCTCCTTTAAGTGATGCTACTATATAGATGAATTACCTACAGTTTACATCACATACACCAACCAACTACAGTTACCACATTTCTGACATTGTACTAGTCAGAACCGAACATATTTTCCTTGGTTGGTGTGATGCATACTTTACGATCTCAGTTATGTATGTTTGAGGAGGTCCTTAGGGCCACTCTTTAGGCCAGAAACCCACTAGGAGCGATTTTCTGAACGATTTACGATTTGAAAACTTTTGGTAATGTACTGCTATGGGTGTGATCACACTGGAGCAATAGGATTTTATAAAAATTCCCCATAGCATTGTATTAGCAAGAGCTTTTCAAATCACTAGCGATTAGAAATCGCTCCTAGTGGGTTTCTGGCCTTAGATTTGAATGATCTCTTGTAAAGCTATATAGAATAAAGATTAATACTTTTTACACTATTGGCTGTTGATTGTATATATTTGAGGCTTAATGTAGCCATATATCATGCAACTTAGCGGCTGATCGACCATCCAATCAGATTATCGTATCGGATGAAAATCTGTGCTGCCAAGTGCATACCCAATCGACAATGCAACCAATTTCCGGCTGCAAGATGTAGGGGCAACTTGCTCAATTGTGTGCGCAGTGGTAACTGTGTGCGATAGTGGGACGAGCGACAAAAACCCCAGTGCTGCACCACTTCATGTTAAATGTTCCCCCGGTGCCCAGTGCAAGTGCCTGGAGCCGCGGTCTGGCTCCAGGCGCATTCCATTCTCCATACATGCACGGCCCAAGTGGTGGCTCGTGTGTATGGAGAACAGAGGAATCCCAGAGCCAGCAGAGGCCGCGGACAGGTAATGTATCACTTGCACTGGGCACCGGGTGGGACATTTAACATGAGGGGGGAATAGCATCGGGTCAGCAGGTGCGGAGTCACAAGGTCGGTTCCTGATCAATTTCAGCATGATTGGGACTGGAGAATCAGCCTGTGGTGTATGTGCAGCTGACAGATCGCTCTCCAATCAGATTAGGTTAGAGAGAGATTGTCTCTTGGTCAAATCTGCCCATCATCGCTAGATGTATGGCTACCTCTACTAGTCCTCTAACTGAGGAGGGCTGTTGTCTTTTTACTTTATTGACCATTCAACTCCTGTCTCCCAAAACAATAATTTAAGACATCAGGTGACAATTTGCATAATGTATACCACCTGCATATGTCACAGTCAAACCTACCACCTCTCAGGAAGAGAGCCTCTGTTATTTTCAAACACCTGGACTGATCTATTAACTGCCAGTAATCCAAGACCCAATATGTCAATGTATTAGAAGCACAGTGGAATAAAAAAAAATAAATTATATATATATATATATTAATAACCAGAGACATAATCGGGGATGCAGAGTTCGCCTCTGGACCAGACGGACTGTTAGGGGACCTCCAACAGTTGTATTAGCTCTTCATTGGTGTTCTACCAATAATGATCATCTCAATCTCTCCTGTGAATTGTGGTAATCATGTAACTGTTCCTCTCCCCATGCTTTAGTTAAGGACCACGCTAATTGAAATCTACGCCCTGTTTTGATGGCTGACTGCCAGGGCGTAGATTTCAATACATTGACACCGCACGTTCTCACCGCTGTCTCCCTGTTCCAGCTCACTCGCTCTGCTGTCTCTATAACGGCAGAGCCCTGTGAGCATGTCAGGAGCAGATTTCATTGGCTCCTGACCTTGCCTATCAACGTAAGTAGCTCCCATTGGCTTACATTGATAGGCAGGGTCAGGAGCCAATGAAAGTGGATCCTGACCGGTTCACAGGAACTCTGCCGGCATAGAGACGGCAGAGTGGGTGGCTGAGGTTCCTGGCGTGCGGCGGGTATGTGCGGCGATTCGTATATATTCCGCCATTTCATGTACCACTGGTCTCTGGTCCTTAAGGGGCAGAGACCGCTGGTACTTAAGTGGTTAACATCTAACATCACTATGGTCCTAGGGCAGGATTAGGTGCTCCATTATCAATTGTTAGGTATAAGGTGCTTGAGGGGACCCAGTGTAAAACTAGCACTGGAGCCCTTAGCTACGCCAATATATGGAGCTAAACGGACAACACTGAGTTTATCTTTTCAGATTTACCCTCATAATGTCATCTCTGTTATTAACAAGGAAGCTTGGGAGCTCCATGCTTAGATGACCCAACAAAAACTGCATATTCAGATTGCATTCATTGCTATGTGCTCATTTGTTACCCAGTCTTGCTCTAACATACATCAGCATTTTGGACTGAATAGGCAAATGCTGCATTATGCATACCTTCAGCAAGAGGAGGATCTGGTCCAGACTTCTCAAAGTTTATGACCACACCACTCTGAACCTTCTGCACCAATGACTCCAGGCACTGATTTAACATTCTCTGCGTGAACACACAGTAGGAGCGGCCTGGAATAGAGAAATGGAAGAAAACAAAAATGATGCAATTTCAAAACAAGCATTCTGTGTGGAAGCAATTTGTACATCTCTAATTCTAGATACATTGGATAAAGAGAAAAAACTAGGGTTCAAGCAAATCTGAACAACCCCCCCCCCCCAAAAAAAAAAAACAAATACTCCCCTATGGAGAGGGAAGGTTCTGGATCCTATTGAGCCTTTCAGGTGCCAACGTCCCCTGGTAGAGGTACTCTGCTTCCGGGAGCCCTCGGAAAGGCTTGGGGAGCACCTGTATTCCCCAAGTGCTCCCAAAGACTGGCAGCTCTGCACAGTAGGAGCTGCCCGTGTCCCAGAGTGCTCCTGAAGCCTTCTGTGGGTCCCCAAATCTGTGGAACAGGAGTGACAGCACTGGAATGAAGGGACCGTGCAAGGACAGGGAAGGCGCTATAAGATCCAGAGCCAACCCTCTCCATAGCTGTGTATCTGATTTTTTTTTTAACCACTTAACATCTCAGTCGTTTTCAGCTTATGCATCCGAGCAATGTTCACCTCCCATTCATTAGCCTATAACTTTATCACTACTTATCACAATGAACTGATCTATATCTTGTTTTTTACGCCACCAATTCGGCTTTCTTTGGGGGGTACATTTTGCTAAGAGCCACTTTACTGTAAATGCATTTTAACAGGAAGAATAAGAAAAAAAATGAAATTCATTATTTGTCAGTTTTCGGCCATTATAGTTTTAAAATAATACATGCCTCCATAATTAAAACCCACGTATTGTTATTGCCCATTTGTCACGGTTATTTCACCATTTAAATTATGTCCCTATCACAATGTATCGCAACAATATTTTATTTGGAAATAAAAGAGCATTTTTTCCGTTTTGCATACATCACTATTTACAAGCTTATAAAAAAAAAAATAGAGAGAAATATTTCATCTTTACATAGATATTTAAAAAGTTTAGACCCTTAAAGAGAACCCGAGGTGGCCTTGTATTACGTAAGTGGGGCACAGAGGCTGGTTGGGCACACTAACACCAGCCTCTGTTGCCCCATCGTGTGTGTCAAAGACCCCCCTGCTCGCCGCTATACCCCCGCAGAGCTGGCGACACGCAGCGTGTCGCCAGCACAATGTTTACTCTAGCGCTGTCTGTCAGCGCCGCTCCGCCGCCTCCTCTGCATCGCCGCTACCCGCCCTCGTCCCTTCCCTCCCGCTGATTGGAGGGAAGGGACGAGGGCGGGTAGCGGCGATGCGGAGGAGGCGTGGGAGCGGCACTGACAGACAGCGATAGAGTAAACATTGTGCTGGCGACGCGCTGCGTGTCGCCAGCACTGCGGGGAGTTTAGCGGCGAGCAGGGGGGTCTTTGACACACACGATGGGGCAACAGAGGCTGGTGTTAGTGTGCCCAACCAGCCTCTGTGCCCCACTTACGTAATACAAGGCCACCTCGGGTTCTCTTTAAGTAAATATTTATGTTTTTTTTATAGTAATTTTTTTTTTTTTTTTTTTTTTATTAAACATTTTATGTGGGCATTTTTGGGAGGGTGGGATATAAAAGTGTTTTATTTGGGGAAATATTGGTGTATTGTAATGTTTTTGGGAATTTACTTGTAGTTTTACTTTTTGGCCACAAGATGGCAATCTCGATTTTTTTTACATGACGTCACTCTAAGCGTACAATGTACGCTTAGAGAGAGACAGCTTCAGAAAGAGCGAAGCTTCCGAGAGAAGCTGTCGCTTTTTCAGCGGGGGAGAGGAATCAATGATCGGGCTCCATAGCCCGATAAATTGATTCCGTGGCTACCAACTCCGCGGCCGGGAGTGCGCGTGCACGCGCGCGATCGGCCGCGGGAGCGTGCCTGTCCTTGACGTTTTTATACGTCAAGGAGGACAAAGTGGTTAATTACACTTCAGTGTCACTTTAAAAGTGTAACTGTCGGGCATAAAATCAAAAATTATTTGTATATGGTGAACAAGTATTAAGGATGCTAACCAGGCAATCCAAAAGTTAAAATCACTTTTCTTGTTGATAAATGATCATTCCCCAGTTTACCCAACTCTTATTTGGTACACACACAAAAAAAAAAAGAAGTTGCAGGGCATGCTGGGATGTCCTTTTTGCTTCTATACTTCCCCTAAGACTTAACTAATGCAGCCCGATTGGATGAAGCCTCTTTCCCGGTTTCCCCTCACACACCTCTGTTCCTCTCTGATTGGCCAATATTTCTCATGCTGAGACAATGCACTTTCTATAGTAAAGGGCAGGCAAATCAGGCAGAGGAGAGTAGGGGAGGCAATGACATTAGGATTGGCTTCAAAATAGCCACACTTAAAATGGGAAATGCTAAGAATTTTCTCTTTTTTTCCTCTTTGCTAAAATCATAAGGCAGTTGAAATCTAACAGAACCGACAGCTTTTGGGCCACTTCATCTCCTTATGGGGGATTCTAACGGTTTTCTTTGTTTTCAACCGCATTTCCTGAACAGCAGTTTAACTGCCAAAATAGTAAGATACCAGCCAGCCTCCCTTCTCACTTGCACACTATTTTGTCGGTTAGACTTTGCAACTGCTGTTCAGGAAATGCTGTTGAAAACTAAGAAAACCCTGAGAATCCCCCATGAGAAGATGGACTGGCCCAAAACCTGTTGGTTCTGTCAGATTTTAACTGCCTACTTTTTGTGATAGTGGTCCTTTAAAGCCAATCTGTCGCCTGCATTTTGCCAGACCAGTTAGCAGAAAATTGAGGAGTTTAAACCAGTTTATGTTGATAGGATTGTTGGGGGGGGGGGGGGGGGGTAGATGGGGAGGGGCTGAAAGTTTGAAAAAGTGGGTGTAACCGCCAACATCCAATAGGATGTGTCAACTGCCTCAATTCACACTTTTGATAGGAGGGTCCCCAGAGTATGTACACCTAAGCCTCTGGATGACTAGTTTAAATAGCTAGCTTTTTACAAGCCAACATGCACTTTATTCACAAACTATCTTCCTTAGTTGGATCTTGCAGCTGTGCAAAACCACCCCATGGTATGCTCTGACACCAGGCTAACACACACACACACACACACACACACACACGATTTACCAGGGCAGGATGCGGATTCATTTTGCAGAGGGGTTAATTGAGGTTGGGAATGTCAAAGTAATTCTGAGTTTGCTAATTTATGCGGCTTTAAAATAAAATAAAAATCTTCAGCACCATGGAGGTCTCAGATATTCTTCAGCTCTCCCTCTTCATAAAATTCATAATCCCTTTACTATTAAAGATCTACACAAAAATAAAAAGGGAGGTAGCAGTTTTGTTCCACAAATAAGACTAACCCTCCAGTGACCCACAAATAAAGACTAACCTCCAGTGACATCACACATAGGGGTGATTGAGGATTCGTCCACCTGGACTGCAGCCGCCGGCTCCTGCTCAGTGGATGTTGCTCCAGGGATTCGAAGGACTAAAGAAAACAGTCTCTGATCCCAGCGGAATGGCTCTTTAGTTAATTCACTTCCGGGTAATGGGGAGTTCAAAGGCAAGTGGAGCTAAAGTAGTAAACACAAGTATTAAATTCAAACAGATCTATTGAAACCGATGCATAGAGAGTGAGGCAGCTTTTACAATTCTGAATTCTCCTGAACAATCAAAGACAACCTCAAAGGTTCAGCACCATGGAGTGTGACAAGGAGTCAGACTGGGTATTTCACTTAATGTCGGCCATTTTAATGCTTTCAGAGTTCCAGTTTTATACACACTCCCAAAGGACATAAAAATATACAACTGCCCCCAGGAACCAGAACTTTCAATTATGATTGGCCAATCACCGATCCAATTTTACCACCTTCATGTACTATGAGGGTTTACCTACACAATCTGCTAACAGTGTTCAATATCTGTTGACTCATAGTACGTGGAAATGGTAAAATTGGTTAGTGATTGGCCAATCATAATTGAAAGTGTGTACCAAGCTTTAGTGAACATGGGCCCTTAGAGGTGTGCGGGACAGTTTGAGGCCAACTAAGATGGATCCACTTGCACATGATTTTTTTTTATTTTATTTTTTTTACTGAAAAACCCTCTCCCCAAATGATTAAAAAAAAAAAAAAAAAAAGTCTCAATACCTTGCCTGACATGTTCATCAGACAAGGTAAGAACAAGTAAAAGACTGGCATCAGACAACAGAGAATGGCCAAGAATGGGGAGGTGTCCTTGTTATGGCAGAACTGTTCCAGCATCATCCATGGCAACTGCATGACTCCTCTCACAGAGTACTCTTATTCCAATTAAAGTGATACTGTAGTTGGGCGTTTCGGGGAAAAGGAGTTGAACTTACCCGGGGCTTCTAATGGTCCCCCGCAGACATCCTGTGCCTGCGCAGCCACTCACCGATGCTCCGGCCCTACCTCCGGTTCACTTCTGGAATTTCAGACTTTAAAGCCTGAAAACCACTGCGCCTGCGTTGCCGTGTCCTCGATAGCGCTGATGTCACCAGGAGCGTACTGCGCAGGAACAGACCATACTGGACGTGCGCTCCTGGTGACATCAGTTAGAGCAAGGACACGGCAACGCAGGCGCAGTGGTTTTCAGACTTTAAAGTCTGAAATTCCCGAAGTGAACCGGAGGCGGGGCGGAGCATCGGTGAGTGGCTGCGCGGGATGTCTGTGGGGGACCATTAGCAGCCCCGGGTAACCAACTAATTTTCACCTGACCCCTCCCTACAGTATTCATGGGAACTATTACTAACATTTTTTTTTTTTTAAAGTAAAAGTCCCTCTGGGATGATCCATGTTGGAGGCACATCAGCAAATTTGACTAAGATTGAACATCAAAGCTGAATCCATGCTTTTAGATCCGAGAATGTCAACATTAGTAGATTTGATTCTCCACATGGCAAGCTTTTTTTCTAGAGCACTTTACCAAACATGAAATATTATAGATAGTGTATTTTAGAGAAAAGGTGTACACAGGCAGGGTTGGATGAAAGGATTTATCCCATCAAAGATAAGATAACTATATATATAAAAAAAAAAAAAAAAAAAAAAAAAAAAAAAAAAAGTAATTCACTGGCTGTTTTAAGTCTGAAATGGCATGTCTACTCAGTCTTATGCTGGGAATACACAGTTCGTTTTTGAGCCAGATAGATGCCATCTCCCGCTTGATCGTTTTGATGCTTGATTGGTGATAGAAGTGAATGGAAAAAAAGATAAGAAAAATGAGTGGAAGATAAGAGAATCGACTGCAGAAAGATCACACAGGAGAATCGAGGGGCAGAAATGAACCGTGTATGCCCAGCATAACACACCTTTATGCACAACACATCAGTAATTGCAGTGGGCATCATTTTTTAGATAGTGGCTATATATTTTATAAGCTTCTGCATTGACTGTAAGCAAGGCCCTGGCATCCAGGATAACAGTTGCATAAAGCAAACTGGAATGATTTTCTTTTAAACAATGCAAATTCCCTGGCTGTCCTGCTGATCCTCTGCCTATACTTTTAGCCATAGACTCTGAACAAGCATGCAGATCAGGTGCTGCTGACTGAACAGAGGCGCCAAAAGTATAAGATTAGATTAAATGAGCTTAAAAACCAACTTAAATGGCAAAATTGGAGGAAGTGGTGGTCTTACCTCCCTCAAGCAGACACGACAACGACTGCGATTCAGACAGTCAAACACATTTATTAGGAACTCCAAAAAGAAATGCAACGCGTTTCGCAGGTTCAACCCCGCTTCATCGGGCAATATAGGGAGGAGTATCAAACAATCTGCACAAGGATTCAAATTAAGCGCCTCTGAGGGGCTTGCCTAATGAAGCGGGGTTGAACCTGCGAAACGCGTTGCATTTCTTTTTGGAGTTCCTAATAAATGTGTTTGACTGTCTGAATCGCAGTCGTTGTGTCTGCTTGAGGGAGGTAAGACCACAACTTCCTCCAATTTTGCCATTTAAATTGGTTTTTAAGCTCATTTAATCTAATCTTATACTTTTGGCGCCTCTGTTCATTGTATACAATTTTGAGTCCACCCTTGGTGGAGGGTTGCTACCCTTTCTTCCTGTCTACAGAGAGCGACTTCTTAATCCTGAGTGGGGTCAGGACAATCTCCCCACCTGCCTTTACAGTGGTTGCCTGCTGGTGACCCTGACTTGTGAGTATCTAGCAATACAAACTTATTGGGGCTCTTGGTGTTCCCTGTTTTTATCTCTTTGCATGCTGACTGAAGGCAGACAAGTTTAGCTGCATGCTAGTTTCGGGTGTGTAACTAAGACACTGCTATCCCTCGAGATCAGCAGGACTGCCAAGCCAATGGTACCATTTACAAATCAATATGGCAGCCTCCCTATGCCTCTCACTTCAGGCTCCCCTTTCGCACTAAGACAACACAAGTTATGTGACAACCCCAATTTCTTATTATACTGAACTAGAAAGGGAGTTCTTACTTCCTCTTGAACACCGCTGTTTGATGTCAGTTTACTTCCATCGGTTATTGCAATAATGATGGCAGGCTCCAAGAAAAATGGATTTCTTCCCTGTGGGAGACAATACAAAATAAGGTTCAAATGTACAGTATAACCAATCTGCTAAACAGACGCCACCTGCTAAGCAAGTAGCTGAAATGATGGGCCACAATTTTAAAAAATGCCCAGAAAATAAAGTCAATTGAACATGTTTTTTCAATCAAAGTAAACAAATCAAAAACTTTTCCATTTGCTCCTGCAGGTGATAGTGTCCTGGAAACGGAGTTTGGTACACGCAACCCTTTACTTCCCAAAAGCAACCATCTTCCCAGCATACATTCTGCAGTGCTCTGGATCATCAACTCAGAGTGTACAAATGTTCATGCCTGCTCTCCAACCACCCTGTCACACTCAGAGAGGCTTCTGGGGATTCTTCCTACAACTAACATCAAGATGTCTACCGCAGCTGTGTATGGCTTCACGTATTACATTTCAGCCGAAAAATATACAGACGTTAACTGGCTTCTCCTAAAGAAAAATTAGCCTTAGACTACATTAGACATGACTCCGGTGGAGATTACATAGTGAGCCCTTCTGAAGGACAGTTAGTGACAAGACTATATACTCTGTACAGCGCCGCAGAAGAGATAAGCGCTATATAAAAACTAACTGATACTAAAATGTTATAATTGTGGCTTCAAGGTAGGCAATTGAAGAACTAAAACTTTTGCAATAAACAGCTCAAAGCAGTAACCATATTTTCTTTGGGATCCAGGCGGAAGGTTACATTCTATGCTACTGTCAACTTCACTAGTAGCTTCACACAACGCTGGTTCACACCATGAGCGCTTTTAAAAGTGCCAGCATTTCAAAAAGAGCTTGACTAATGTGTTTGTATGGGCGCATTCACACCAGGGCAATGCGATTTTTCCAAAACACGGGTCCTGCAGTATTTTGGAGGAGATTACACCTCAATGTAAAGTATGGAAAAACAAATTGCTGACCGCAATTTTCAAAGCTTTTTTGCCAAAAGCGGTTCACTTCCAGGTCAAAGTATTTCCACAAGAGCTACAAAATCGCTAAGGATAAACAGAAAATCGCTAGGCACATACTGGGAATTGCTACTGCAAATTGCAAACAAAAAGCACTAAGAGTTTGCGATTACACCCATAGCTTCATTTTCTTTTCTCCAGCTTTGAAAGGGACATCGCTGAGTTCTCGCAAACTTAACCCAGATTTGTGAAAAGAAAGATCTTTCTCAGACTTGGCCTCATGACAGAAGCATTTGGCTGTTGCCTAGATACAGCAGCTGTTGCTAAATGTACTTCATGGCCCCATTCATGTAGGCACTTGTTATGCCTCGCCTCTCCGTGACACCTATTGAATTAATTCAAGTACTAAAAGGTGGGTAAAAAGGTAATAAACTTATTTGGAAAATGTTCTTGCTTGCTGGGGGCTTAAAGGTGTTATAATGATAAGGTGTGAAAACAGGAGAAAAGGTAACCAAGGCCCCAGGTCTGAGGGGAAGCAAGGTCTGTTTAGCTGAATATAGCTGGGGACAACATCACCAAACCGATCCAGGTTTGTCCAAGATCATCAGGATGTCTGCCCAACTAGAAAAGCTTTAATACAAGAAGTCTAGGCAGATTAGAGGCACAAATCTCAGCTTGCAGCATTATGTGTGGAAAAAGTGAAGATGTGCAGTTTGTCATAAGCATACATTAAGCTTTCTGCTAATTACAGGATAATGGTGGAACAGCTGAGGGTAACTGCATGAGCAGTACATTTTACTGAGGCAGTACCAGTTTAGAATCAAACAAAAATACAGATTAGAGAAGCACAAACCACCTATCAAAGCACCATTTTTGGTCTGTTTGGAAGCATTTGCCTGATGCCGAGAGGCATACTGGCTACAGCGAAGAAAAACAAAAGTTTGCTTTCCTAAAACAAAGAATTTGCGATAATTCAGGTTGGAGTGAGCTTGAGATGTCTCCCAGAGCAACACTGCTGAATATATGCAAATTAACCATTGGCTACAGCGAACACAGAGGCCAGTCCACATGCAGTCCTGCATCAGCATGAATGACTGTTAACCTGACTAAACACTGAAAAGATTGGCAAATAAAAAGGGCCAAAGCTGTAATCCTTTCCTATGTTAGAAGGCTGCTTGCAAAACGACGACAACAGTGACCTCTACAGGCAAAGTAAAACCCACACTGAAGTTACATCTTACTCTTAGTATATACTTGTAGTAAAGTTGGCCATTAACATAAGTGTTCATATCAACGAAACCCAGTGCACGGGCAACCAAGGACAGCAGCAGCTTCTGTTAATCACAATCACTGCTTCTGTTAAAATTGCTGTATATTCATCCTCACATTACCCTGCATCCAGGTTAAATGTACTTTGTTATAGTCACTGAGACAGCAGGTGTTCAATCAAAAAGGAAATCCCTGCTGCTTTCTGTGGTAATGGTCAAGAAAGTCCAGCAATGAGACCACAATCCATATAAAGCAGCAATTCTCATGTCAACAAATCACTTGACTCATTGCCTGGGTCAAAGTACAAGGTTTATGGGTTCTGCATTTCACCGGCCCTGATCCAACTGCACAGGAGCTGAGCAATGAAAAGGATCTTTTCTTGCCGATTTGAAGCTGAATATTAGTAAAACACCTTCAAAAATGACAAAGAAAAGGAAATATGCAGTGCGTAAGTATTAGGAAGATTCTGGGGCACAAAGGAAAGCCAGACAAACGATTTTCTCCCGGAGGACTCAAAGCACTTAAGAATGGCTCAGACCAGTACAGTAATTGGTTGAATGGTAAATCGTGGTACGGAGGAATAAATGTTAAACAAGTTTGTAAATGCTAGGCTGACCAGGTGGCTGTCATTCTCCTCCACATATTCATGTAACTTTCCTCCCAATGGAAGGTATATATGTGGAAAAACACTAGAAACATTTTCAAAGTGATGCAACTAAGGGAACATTAAAGGTCAGTTAGACATACTATTAACTCTTATTAGTTTTCACTAAGGATTATTTTTCATCTTCTCTAAAAAAAAAAAAAATAATAATAAAAAAAAATTTCAGTACGCAAAAGCAGGTAAAAAGGCAACATAAATTTTTTTTCGTTATTTTGTGCTTGGCGGGAGCTCTAAAATTTTATTGTTAAGGTTTTAAATATCTACCTGAAGAAAAAGCTTTAATATGTATATAATCTAGCCCAAGATATTGTTCGACCGTTACATTTGGAACCAATACTCTAGGAGATTTGAGTAACTAAAAAAGTTATGAGGCTACACACAATATTCTAGATCCCAGGATCCTAACAGATGGAACACATTAGACAAGAGGTTCTTCAGGGGTTTAGTGGGTACTTATGCTTGACAGTAAAACTAGCATAAAATGTAGTTTTAAAATGATATACAAATAAGACCAAATAGTGTAGCCAATTACAGTTGCGCTCATAAGATTACATAACCGGGCAGATTTTGTACAATGTAGCATTCTTTAACCACTTAAGGACTGCAGTCATAAAACCCCTTAAGGACCAGAGCCTTTTTTTCCATTCGGACCACTGCAGCTTTCACGGTTTATTGCTCAGTCATACAACCTACCACCTAAATGAATTCTACCTCCTTTTCTTGTCACTAATACAGCTTTCTTTCGGTGCTATTTGATTGCTGCTGCGAGTTTTAGTTTTTATTATATTCATCAAAAAAGACATGAATTTTGTCAAAAAAATGACTTTTTTAACTTTCTGTGCTGACAGTTTTCAAATAAAGTAAAATTTCCTATACATTTGAGCGCGAAAGTTATTCTGCTACATGTCTTTGATTAAAAAAAACCCATTCAGTGTATATTTATTGGATTGGGTAAAAGTTATAGCGTTTACAAACTATGGTGCAAAAAGTGAATTTTCCCATTTTCAAGCATCTCTGACTTTTCTGCGCACCTGTCAGGTTTCATGAGGGGCTAAAATTCCAGGATAGTACAAATACCCCCCAAATGACCCCATTTTGGAAAGAAGACATCCCAAAGTATTCAGTGAGAGGCATGGTGAGTTCATAGAAGATTTTATTTTTTGTCACAAGTTAGCGGAAAATGACACTTTGTAACAAAAAAAAAAAAAAGTTTCCATTTCTTCTAACTTGCGACAAAAAAAAATGAAATCTGCCACGGACTCACTATGCTCCTCTCTGAATACCTTGAAGTGTCTACTTTCCAAAATGGGGTCATTTGTGGGGTGTGTTCACTGTCCTGGCATTTTGGGGGGTGCCTAATTGTAAGCACCCCTGTAAAGCCTAAAGATGCTCATTGGACTTTGGGCCCCTTAGCGCAGTTAGGCTGCAAAAAAGTGCCACACATGTGGTATTGCCGTACTCAGGAGAAGTAGTATAATGTGTTTTGGGGTGTATTTTTACACATACCCATGCTGGGTGGGAGAAATATCTCCGTAAATGACAATTGTTTTCTTTTTTTTAACACACAATTGTCAATTTATAGAGATATTTCTCCCACTCAGCATGGGTATGTGGAAAAATACACCCCAAAACACATTATACTACTTCTCCTGAGTACGGCGATACCACATGTGTGGCACTTTTTTGCACCCTAACTGCGCTAAGGGGCCCAAAGTCCAATGAGTACCTTTAGGATTTCACAGGTCATTTTGAGAAATTTCGTTTCAAGACTGCTCCTCACGGTTTAGGGCCCCTAAAATGCCAGGACAGTATAGGAATCCCACAAATTACCCCATTTTAGAAGGAAGACACCCCAAGGTATTCCATTAGGAGGATGGTGAGTTCATAGAAGATTTTTTTTTTTTGTCACAAGTTAGCGGAAATTGATTTTAATTGTTTTTTTTCACAAAGTGTCATTTTCTGCTAACTTGTGACAAAAATAAAATCTTCTATGAACTCACCATACTCCTAACGGAATACCTTGGGGTGTCTTCTTTCTAAAATGGGGTCATTTGTGGGGTTCCTATACTGCCCTGGCATTTTAGGGGCCCTAAACCGTGAGGAGTAGTCTTGAAACCAAATGTCGCAAAATGACCTGTGAAATCCTAAAGGTACTCATTGGACTTTGGGCCCCTTAGCGCACTTAGGGTGCAAGAAAGTGCCACACATGTGGTACCGCCGTACTCAGGAGAAGTAGTATAATGTGTTTTGGGGTGTATTTTTACACATACAGATGCTAGGTGGGAGAAATATCTCTGTAAATGACAATTATTTGATTTTTTTTACACACAATTGTCCATTTACAGAGAGATTTCTCCCGCCCAGCATGGGTATGTATAAAAATACACCTCAAAACACATTATACTACTTCTTCTGAGTACGGCGATACCACATGTGTGACACTTTTTTGCAACCTAGGTGCGCTAAGGGGCCTAACGTCCTATTCACAGGTCATTTTGAGGCATTTGGATTCTAGACTACTCCTCACGGTTTAGGGCCCCTAAAATGCCAGGGCAGTATAGGAACCCCACAAGTGACCCCATTTTAGAATGAAGACACCCCAAGGTATTCCGTTAGGGGTATGGTGAGTTCATAGAAGATTTTTTTTTTGTCACAAGTTAGCGGAAAATGACACTTTGTGGAAAAAAAAACAATACATATCAATTTCCGCTAACTTGTGACAAAAAATAAAATCTTCTATGAACTCACCATACTCCTAACGGAATACCTTGGGTGTCTTCTTTCTAGAATGGGGTCATTTGTGGGGTTCCAATACTGCCCTGGCATTTTAGGGGCCCTAAACCGTGAGTAGTCGTCTTGAACCCAAATGTCTCAAAATGACCTGTGAAATCCTAAAGGTACTCATTGGACTTTGGGCCCCTTAGCACAGTTAGGCTGCAAAAAAGTGTCACACATGTGGTATCGCCGTACTCAGAAGAAGTAGTATAATGTGTTTTGTGGTGTATTTTTACATATAACCATGCTGGGTGGGAGAAATATCTCTGTAAATGACACATTTTTGATTTTTTTTACACACAATTGTCCATTTACAGAGAGATTTCTCCCACCCAGCATGGGTATGTGTAAAAATACACCACAAAACACATTATACTACTTCTCCTGAGTATGGCGATACTACATGTGTGACACTTTTTTGCAGCCTAGGTGCGCTAAGGGGCCCAACGTCCTATTCACAGGTCATTTTGAGGCATTTGTTTTCTAGACTACTCCCCACGGTTTAGGGCCCCTAAAATGCCAGGGCAGTATAGGAACCCCACAAGTGACCCCATTTTAGAAAGACGACACCCCAAGGTATTCCGTTAGGGGTATGGTGAGTTCATAGAAGATTTTATTTTTTGTCACAAGTTAGTGAAAAATGACACTTTGTGAAAAAAACAATAAAAATCCAATTTCCGCTAACTTGTGACAAAAAATAAAATCTTCTATGAACTCATCATACACCTAACAGAATACCTTGGGGTGTCTTCTTTCTAAAATGGGGTCACTTGTGGGGTTCCTATACTGCCCTGGCATTTTACGGGCCCAAAACTGTGAGTAGTCTGGAAACCAAATTTCTCAAAATGACTGTTCAGGGGTATAAGCATCTGCAAATTTTGATGACAGGTGGTCTATGAGAGGGCAAATTTTGTGGAAACGGTCATAAGCAGGGTGGCCTCTTAGATGACAGGATGTATTGGGCCTGATCTGATGGATAGGAGTGCTAGGGGGGTGACAGGAGGTGATTGATGGGTGTCTCAGGGGGCGGTTAGAGGGGAAAATAGATGCAATCAATGCACTGGGGAGGTGATCGGAAGGGGGTCTGAGGGGGATCTGAGGGTTTGGCCGAGTGATCAGGAGCCCACACGGGGCAAATTAGGGCCTGATCTGATGGGTAGGTGTGCTAGGGGGTGACAGGAGGTGATTTATGGGTGTCTCAAGGTGTGATTAGAGGGGGGAAATAGATGCAAGCAATGCACTAGCGAGGTGATCAGGGCTGGGGTCTGAGGGCGTTCTGAGGTGTGGGCGGGTGATTGGGTGCCCGCAAGGGGCAGATTAGGGTCTAATCTGATGGGTAACAGTGACAGGTGGTGATAGGGGGTGATTGATGGGTAATTAGTGGGTGTTTAGAGGAGAGAAGAGATGTAAACGATGGATTTGGGAGGTGATCTGATGTCGGATCTGCGGGCGATCTATTGGTGTGGGTGGGTGATCAGATTGCCCGCAAGGGGCAGGTTAGGGGCTGATTGATGGGTGGCAGTGACAGGGGGTGATTGATGGGTGGCAGTGACAGGGGGTGATTGACAGGTGATCAGTGGGTTATTACAGGGAAGAACGGATGTAAATAATGCACTGGCGAATCGATAAGGGGGGGGGGGGGGGGTTGAGGGCAATCTGAGTGTGTGGGCGGGCGATTGGGTGCCCGCAAGGGTCTAATCTGATGGGTAACAGTGACAGGTGGTGATAGGGGGTGATTGATGGGTAATTAGTGGGTGTTTAGAGGAGAGAATAGATGTAAACGATGGATTTGGGAGGTGATCTGATGTCGGATCTGCGGGCGATCTATTGGTGTGGGTGGGTGATCAGATTGCCCGCAAGGGGCAGGTTAGGGGCTGATTGATGGGTGGCAGTGACAGGGGGTGATTGACAGGTGATTGACAGGTGATTGACAGTTGATCAGGGGGGATAGATGCATACAGTACGCAGGGGGGGGGGGGGGGAGGGTCTGGGGGGGTCTGGGGAGAATCTGAGGGGTGGGGGGGGTGATCAGGAGGGAGCAGGGGGCAGTTTAGGGACTAAAAAAAAAAATAGCGTTGACAGATAGTGACAGGGAGTGATTGATGGGTGATTAGGGGGGTGATTGTGTGCAAATGGTGGTCTGGGGGGTGGGCAGGGGGGGGGGTCTGAGGGGTACTGTGGGCGATCAGGGGGCAGGGGGGGGGCAGATCAGTGTGTTTGGGTGCAGACTAGGGTGGCTGCAGCCTGCCCTGGTGGTCCCTCGGACACTGGGACCACCAGGGCAGGAGGCAGCCTGTATAATACACTTTGTATACATTACAAAGTGTATTATACACTTTGTAGCGGCGATCGCGGGGTTAACAACCCGCCGGCGCTTCCGATTGGCCGGCGGGTTGGCGTCGCGGGTGGGCGGAGCCTATTGCCGGTGGATGCGCGCGCATCCCAGCGCGCGATCCCCGGCCAGAGAGTGCCCCAGGACCTGACGCCAATCTGCGTTACGTGGTCCTGGGGCTGCCACTTTGCCGCCGCCAATATGAAGTAGGCGGTCGGCAAGTGGTTAAAGAGACTCCGTAACAAAAATTGCATCCTGTTTTTTATCATCCTACAAGTTCCAAAATCTATTCTAATGTGTTCTGGCTTACTGCAGCACTTTCTACTATCACCATCTCTGTAATAAATCAACTTATCTCTCTCTTGTCAGACTTGTCAGCCTGTGTCTGGAAGGCTGCCAAGTTCTTCAGTGTTGTGGTTCTGTGATGCATCTCCCCCCTCCAGGCCCCTCTCTGCATACTGCCTGTGTGTTATTTAGATTAGGACAGCTTCTCTCTGCTCTATTATCTTTTACAAGCTGGATAAATCCTCCTCTGAGCTGGCTGGGCTTTCACATACTGAGGAATTACATACAGGCAGAGCTGTCTGCACTCTGCAGGAAGAAACAGCCTGACACTTCAGTGGAAGATAGCTGCAGGGGGAAAGAAACACACAAATGATCTCTTGAGATTCAAAAGGAAGGGTGTATACAAACTGCTTGTGTATGGATGTATTTTCTATGTGTGGACATACTGTACATCAACCTACTTCCTGTTTTGATGGCCATTTTGTTTGTTTATAAACAAACATTTTAAAACTGTTTTTAACCACTTTTAATGTGGCGAGGAGCGGCGAAATTGTGACAGAGGGTAATAGCAGATGTCCCCTAACGCACTGGTATGTTTACTTTTGTGCGATTTTAACAATACAGATTCTCTTTAAGGAAAACCTAACCAGGCAAACAGTTATTTTTAATGAGATTCAAATTTAACTAGGCGACATTTCAAAATAAACAATTATTAAAGAATATATTGAGAGGTCACTGTTCAAAAGTATGTATACCCCTCGTTGACTTGTTAATACTGTGTATTCCCCACTCTAGCATCAATGATGGATATGTAGTCTTTTACGATTAGTTATGGATGATGGACCATTTTCTCGGATGGTAAAGCTGCCCTTCTTGACAAAAACCCTCCAGTTGCTGTAAATTCTTGGGTTGACTTGCATGAACCTCCCTGAAAGTGCCTCAGTCATATTGAGGTCAGGAGACTTCTGGGAACTCCAGAACCTTTACTTTCCTAATGTAGGCAATTGGTTGATTTGTCCTTGTGTTTGGGATCATGGTCATGTTGGAAAGCCTAATGGTGGCCATACATGGTACAATAAATACGTTCGACTATCCAGTTTATTCGATCTAAATGATCAAATAAAGTTGAAAATATTTTTTTTTTCGATTCAAGAAATGCGAACAATTATCCCGTTTTGAGAAAAATCAGATCGGACATGCTGGAAAAATCTTTATATTCTGAATAATCGAAACTAAATTATCTAATCGAAAAAAAATGAAAAATTGTACCATGTATGGGCCCCCTAAGTTGAACTTTTTGGTCGACTTTCCATGGGTCATGTTTGTCTATGCAAGTGTTCAATCAAAAACCCTCTATTAGGGGAAGAGATTAGACTAAAGGACTGTAATGAAGATGTGCTAATCATATCAAACACACATTTCCATTACGCAGGACAGAATTTACATAATCTAGAAAGCCTTTTCCATACGGAGGACTAAACCATGGCAGGAACACAAAGGCACTAGTGGCAAGTCGGTTACCCAGCAGCTGATTGGTGGCCCTCACCTTCCCCTTGTGTGAGAGCAGATTTGCATGTTGGGTAAATTCTCCAATCACAACTCAGTTGTGTGTGCACATGCAAGCTCCATATCAAGGGAAACCACATGTAATCTACTGGCAGCCTCACCTAGCTATGGTCCTAATGACTTGTCCAGGGAAATGCAAAGTATTGTTCAGTGAAGCACACTGTATATTCTGTGTTTCGGACACTAACTCCTCTTCAAAAGCCCTGAAACCAGCTGTTCAGTAGCCCCTTCACTAAGAGCCCGTGGAGCCCAGTTGTCTATTTCTACAAGCTACAAACCTCTGTCCATTCCATATCCTGGCTCTGTACCATCACAGCTGTAAGTTGCAGAAAGCCTACCCCACAGAGCCAGCTACTGACTCCTTTAAGTGAATGCAATTTCCAAAACTGGACTTCTAGCTGCACAAACCTTATTTCCCATAAAAAGGCAGCATTTTGATGCAGATTACTAAGATGACAGTGACTGTACAGACCAGCTATACTAGAATGGATCTAGCTTCCCCCTGATGACTGCATGAAGCCATGCAAAGACTAGAAGTCAGAACAAGTGCTCCATGGGATGAGATTTTACAGCATTGTCTCCATTGTAGAAATAAAATTGGTAAACGATCATTAACATACACTGCTGAGATGCTGATTATTTTTTTTATAAAGTGGACCTGAACTCAAGTCTTCTGCTCTAAAAGATAAACCGCATATTAACCTTTAAGCAAAAAATTTTGTTACAGCCGATACAAATCCTAAAATAAATCTGCACTGTTTCTACTTCCTGCTTTCATGGAAGCAGACATATTGTTAACATCCAGTGCTTTTAAATGGGCTTATCTGCCATCTCTGCCAAGGCAGTCATGGGACACAGGAAGAGATCAAATTACAACTTGTGATTAGACACAAATGAAGAGGAATTAAACAGGCTACATTGAGGGCTTGTTCACACTAGAGGTGTTTTTGGCCTTTTTTCAAGCGCAGACAATTTTTAAAATTGCCCTCAAAGCGCTTGTGCAATTAATCTCGGCCTTGCAATAAAACAGATCACTGTACACAGCTATTGCCATGCCTTCATTTTTTACATCTATTTGCATATTTTATTCCAGGCCTGTGATTCAGCCATCAATGAACAGGGTGATGAGAAAAAAAAAAAAATCAGGCGCCATTCAGCCTTCTAAAGTATGGAAATAAAAGGTCTTATTTTGACATTAAAACCTGTATGAATTTCCAGAAAAGGATAAAAATATTGCCAATTGCAATCTAAACACAAAACTGAATAAGGAAAGTGCCAAGAGCAATCACGGTGATGCATGGATACAAAAAGGTGCCTTAAAGTGCTGGGGGAAAAAACAACCCCCCCCTTCCCCCCTCCAGAAAAAACCCCAACATGATATCCTGGATCCGGCAGGATTGTGTTGCATGCTGGGTCAATGAGAGTTACTACTACACAGGCTCCCAGAATCAAACGCAATTGCAGAAAAATTGTGGTTGCAATTTTGAAGATGGTGGCAGCCTACATTTATAGCAGCAACCCAATTATAACATTTTCAGCAATGGGTGAAGATTTGCTAGGTAGGATTGTATTTTTATTTATAATGCTGTGAGTGCAATATGAACAAAAGAGTTACTCTAACTTATCTACAAAGTTTGCTTTATCATAGACTCCTGTCCTCTGTGCACATTAAAGTGAACGTCCGGACTAAAAATCGACTCAGCAGCACTGAAAAGGCCTGGTGTTTCTTTAACAGTTTCACAGCATCAGAACTTTGTTTCTCTTATACAAGCCTCATTTTTAGCTGCATAGAAGAAAACTGCCCGGGCTTTTTTCCCCTGATGCTGTGCAAAGCATGATGGGATTTCTGATGTTGTTGCTCTCGTTCTGCTGTTTTGGTACAAATTTTTTCTTTTTTTACATTTTGAATTTGACATTTAAAGCCTAGCGTGTGCAGCTGGGAGGGGTTATCAGGACACAGGACATTTGGAACTGTGTTTCCTGCTCCTTGTCACCTCCTTTCAACCAAAAAGATGGCTGCCCCCATGACAAAGATGGCTGCCCCCATGAATCACAAACATTTGCCTGTTCTTTTAAAACAGGGTGGGTAAGAGATTATATTACCTATCTATTCTAATTAACATAACTAATGTAACTTAATGACAGTATGTTTGTTTAGGCTGAAGGTTTGACTGTATCAAGGATATGTCCTAAATAAAGAACTTTAGTGAAGGCATCGTTGCGGATCTTCCTTCTACTCTATTCCATTATCATTGGGCCAGGCTGCCTTTGATTCAGCACTGTCTTTCACAGCACAGTGGAGCGGTTTCCTGACTTTGACTGATGCTGGCAGTTGTCTGTCTGAACTGGTCCTTGCTGATCTATACATCAGAGTGGAGGTTTCCAGGTCCAGCAGTGCACGTTTGTGTTTATTTTCGTTTAGAAACGCAAAGGAAACCATCAGTAAAACTACTGGCATACAGAAGCTGTATGAAGCAAGTTTTAAAAGTGGAAAATGTACACCACCATGTGGTCACAATAAGTAAAGGCAACGGCAAGGACGTTCTACCCAGGGTTTTGAAATAGGCTATAGTAGGAAGTGTGGGGAAGATGAAATCAGCAGTATTGTGCAGTAATCTTTTAGCAGGCTAAAGAGCATTTATCACTCACAAGTAACATCCACCACAGCTCATCAGAATATATACATGAGCTGATAGATAGTGCAGTGTAAGTAGCTATTCAGCAATGTTTTACAAAGCATTATAGATGAGATCTGTACCTGCTTGCTTTCATCTTTAGGGTTAGGCCCCGCTTACACAGGGGTGCTTTTAAGGCATTTATCAGAACTTTGCTGATCGCTGGCTATCAGCAAAGCCTTGTGCACAATGCATTCACACTGCAGTGCTTTTGATTTGTGGAAATTTCAAACCCTGCAGTCAGCATTTTTGAAGTCAACTAATGAGAATTGCAAAGCGCAATCACTGTACAAATGGCTGTAAAATCACGATCACGTTTTGCAATCACAAGTGTGAATGGGCTCTCACAAAAAGCCAAACTGACACACCACCCTTTCCTTATCTCCTAGTTCTAGGCCTGCTATACATGCAACAACAGTTGTACAAACTGGATGAATAAACAGGAAGACAAACATTTAAATTGTGCTTTCCTCCTGGCAGGCTCAAAGCGCCACAGCTGCAGCCACAAGGGTGTGCCCTATAAGCAGTATCAGTGAGGGCTGGAACCCACTAGAGCGATTTTTTTTAACGTTTAAGGAGCAATTCAAACCGCTATCGATTTCCCTAAATGCTCAGTTAATGGATGGGCCAAATTCCACTGGAACAATTGCAATTACCAAAATCGCAAACGCAGGACATGCAGCATTTTTTAGCGTTTCTGCAATGTAAAGTAAATCAACGCTGGCGTAATCGCTTATGAATCGCTATACAGAGTGTTTTGCAAGAGTGTTTAAATTACTGCACACTGAAAAAAAAAAAAAAAAAAAAGGAAGGACCAATCAGAATTAAAAACGCAAATCGCTACGCAATCGCTGGCAAAAAGCTTACACTTTTTAAATTTGCTACCGAAAACACTCATGAAATCGCTTTCAAAACGCTCATTAAAAACGCTAGTGATTGCAATTTGTGATTTGTAGTGGGTTCCAGGCCTTAAGGAGTCTTGACCAAGGTCACCTTACTGAATAGGTGCTGGCTTACTGAACAGGAAGAGCCCAGATTTAAACCCTCTGGCCTCTCCTGCGTCAGAGGCAGAGCCCTTAACCAGAACACTATCCAGCCACAGGAAGACAAACGTCAGACAACTTTGAGCCCTAGTCATGTGAAGGCGATTTCTACCATCCTGAGAAATGGTAAAGAAGGGTAATCCTAAAAACTAGAAGTGGCCAGAAAAATGCTAATTATCACAAGTTACATGCAAATGTAATGCAAGTTGTAAGCACCTTGGAACTAGGCCAATCACATGCATTTACCGATTTGACCAATTCCATTGTGCATACAGTTTGCAATAAATGTACACGAGTCAGAATTCTTGGTATCTAATTGACCATCTAGTTAACACCACAGCTTGGGCTGTGATTTCGAAGTGAACCTGTGTCCAGCTCTGTTTGGTGCAATTCCGGCCAGCCCACAGTTCTTCCTATTCTGCTCACATTGGCTGGCTATCAGACTGGTACTATTCTGTACCATTCACACAAACTAGAGACTGACAGTTGGGCAATGGAAGAAGCTTAGCGATGCTGGAAGGTCAGGCACAGTTTAGACCTGAGTGTCATGTCGTAAACAGGTGTGGCATGGGACATTAAATGCAAAATAGGCAAGTGCCGCCAGTTTAAAAAGCCAGGAAGATTGGGGGGGGGGGGGGGGGGGGGAGTTTACTTGAACTCCTCCAATTTTCAGATCTCAGAGACTACATACAAAAACTGCAAGTCACAAGGAAGGAAAGGTGGTGGTCGAACTTCTTGCTTGCTAAGCTTCTCCGTGTCCTCATCACTTAATGTGCTTCTGTGTTAAGTGCAGTATACCCATTTATCAGTACCACAATGGTCATGTGTTGCGTGGCGCTAGTCACAGGACTACTGTGTCAGGGATAGACTGGAAGGATGGGAGTAGACACTGGAGAGGGGAGTAAAGCAGGTGGCCAGGCTTCACCAAAAAATACCATGGAATTCCTGCACGTTACAAAAACACAGATTATAGACCAAGGCTGAGAAAACCCTTAGGGTCTGAGCCCACTGCTGAGTTTTTAAAAACGCATAGCTGTAGACTGTTTAAGAGTTTTGAAATGCATTTTTAAAGCATTTGATTGTGTTTTAATGCGTTTAAATGCACTTGAAAAAGCTGAACAATGCATGCGTTTCTAATAGTTTTTATTAAAAACGCAGCAGTGGGCTCAGGCCCTTAGGGCTCTTTCACATTAGAGCCCTTTTCCTGCGTTTTAACACAAAGTCAAAACTTTGCGTTTACCAATGTAAAATGAAAGTCTATAGACTTACCTTTCACACCCGACGCAGAGTTTGGTGCGTTGCGGTTCAACGCAACTGGGAGCGCTGAACCGCCGGGAGTCAGTGTTTTCCAGTTGGGTGAATTAATAGCCTCCGCCACTGATTGCGTTGCAGCGCAACATACCGGCGACACTCTTCAGGCTATTCAACACGTGCAGGAGAACAGCTCCTGAACACATTGTCTAATGTGAAAGAGCCCTTAGGACAGTCCCTCACATAACAGCGCAGAGACCTTTTTTTACTAGTTGAAAGTGACCAAAATCTGAGCACTGATCTGGCCAACATTCTTGTAGGATGCAGTATGTCTGATAAGAGAAAAGAGTGCATTGGGAGGCATGAGTGAAACCAGCGGCCACAAGGGCAGGTTAGCAGCAGCCTCATCAGTACCAGCAGTCAATATCAGCAAGTACATCCCCAGGCCAGTACCAGAGCACCTAGACAGCACAGATCCCTTCCTAGCAGAGAAAACACTACTGAATATGTGCGCTACTTACATATGCTAGATTTGTGTCACCCAGAATAGCTTGTGATTGTTTCAGGCATCAAACTAGCATGTCTAGAGAACAAATTTCCATAAAATTAGAATATTTGCACCACTTCCGAATTAGCACCTCACTGCCCATCTGTAGTTGAGAACTAAAACATTCCTACCTTTGAAAATATTGAGCGTCACATAGAGAGCTTAAAATTGACTTTTAAAGGACCACTATCGCAAAAAAAAAAAAGTAGGCATTTAAAATCTGACAGAACTAAGTTTTTGGGCCAGTCCATCTTTTCATGGGGGTAGTTTTCTTGGTTGTCAACAGCATTTCCTGAACGGCAATTGCAAAGTCTAACTGACAAAATAGTGTGTAAGTGAGGCTGGCAGGTAACTTACTATTTTGGCAGTTAAACTGCTGTACAGGAAGTGCTGTTAAAAACGAAAACAAAATCAAAAAAACTGAGAATCCACCATGAAGAGATTCACTGGACCAAAACCTGCCCGTTCTGTCAGATTTTAACTGCCTACTTTTTTTTTTTTCACAATGATGGTCCTTAAAAGGAGCCCATTATCAGTACAATATTTGACTCAGATGCACTCAGATTTTTTTATCCTACTGTACAGAAAACCACACGATATGTGGAGAAAAAAAAATGCCAAGAAACAATTCTATGATTGATTAGAAGACAGAATGTTGTCAATCGGAATGAAGGATTTTTCTATCGTATCTGAGTGAGACCGTGACATAATCGACCCGTTTATGACCACATTCTAGTTACTTACATTCCTAAAAATCTAAAATTATCACATCAAGAAAAATCTTTTACCATTACTGAGCACCTTACAGGTGCCCATTAGCAGTACAATTTTTACTTCAGATTTGATTTTGATGCAATTTTTATGATAGAATTGTACAGAAAACTGCCGTGTGTGGCACTGATCATGAAAAGATTCTTTGGTCGATTGGAAAAAAAATAAAAAAATTGTATTTTACAATCGAATCGGAAAGCAAAAACTCCTTCAATCATTCTGTTAATGGGAACAAATAGATTATTGACTTCTGATTAGTTTTTATTGGTCAAATCGCATTGAAAGAGCAAATCTGAAGGAAAATCTGTAAAGTTACTAGGCACCTTTACACTGGTTTATGGATATTCCCCTTTTAATTTACAGTAATGGGCAGATCCTAGGATTATTAAATATTGCACAATTGCCAACTGTAATGCAAACAAACAATCTGTCTGGGTATTTCCAGTCGGATTCCTGTAAATGAGTCAGTCAGCTAATCGAAGAGTTTTAAACTTTTGCTGGTAACTTGAGGCAAACTTTTTAAAGGTATAAATTAAATATGTGTAGGGTGTGCCCAATTCAATGCTTTGTGGAATTTAAAAAAAAATAAAAAATAAATGTACCCTCTAAAAATCACAGGTGTCAGACTCGAGGCCCTTGGGCCAAATGTGACCCTCCTTGGCATTTTGTGGCCCTTGAGAGCTTCAAATATTCATCATTGTAAGCAGGAGCAGAACATCTGCACATTGCATTCCCATCCTGAGGAGCATACTGGCGACAGGGTTTTTGGTTGAACCAGCATTACTTTTAGTAGGGATACAACAACAACCACAGGACACCCCAGTGAGATGAGCATGAGGCCCCTCCCCCCTCCTGCAGCTGGAAAAGAAAACACCTACACATTCCCCTGAGACCTCCCCACCCCACCTTGCAGAGTACCGCAGTGAAATATATACCTTCTCCAGTGATGCATCTGGTCTCTTCTGTTCTTCCCAGCAGCTGCACACGCTACTTCCATACCTTCAGCTTCCGGTCACATGACATGCATTCAGAGCCAGAGGTATGCAGCACAGAGCATGTGCCAGGAAGATTAGAGGAGACCTGAAGCAGCATTGGAGCAGGTAAATAATAAAACTTCTCCACTGCACTACTTTGCAGAAGGGGGAAAAGTCATTTACTTTGATTCCTTTGAGACAATAAAAGTTACATCTTAGTAAGCAATTTGGCCCGCGACAGACTACGTTTTATATTTTGGCCCTTTATGCAATTGGAGTTTACACCCGTGCTCCAAATCTTGTGACCTATATTCAGTTTTTCAAAAGCCATCGATATTGATGAAGGGCCCTCTGTCCTCCTGTATTTAGTACATAGACATGACTCCCCATTGGCAAACGCAGGGGGGGGGGGGTTACAGATGCCCAGAAGCCCCCCTCAGACTAGGGCCAGTGCAGTGTCTGGGGACAGGCACAAGTTGAGACACCAGAATATCTGCAGGCATCCTGCAGCTCACAGCACCACCCCCTTTCCCAGCTACAGTTGACTTTGGATGGAGCAGCAGCGTGTGTACAGAGCATGGAGCAACAGCGTGTGTACAGAGCATGGAGCAGCTCTGGGGAACTTAGAGTCAGGTATGAGCACTGCCCTGTGCCCTGCTGTGTGAATGCTTCACTTTCCCCTTAATTAGCAATGTCGGCTGTCATTATCTGTAGCCAAACTGCACCTGATCGATCCCGCTGACTATCGGGAGCAGTTCGGACATTTAGGAAATAATTGTCAGATCCTGTCAGTTGGATGGGAAATTGCATTATGTGTGCCCAGCATGACATCCTACCGTATTATACTGTATTGTGCGTGGCTGAGGGAGACCTTTCAGGAATCCTCATCCCCTCATGCTCTCCTGTGTGTTATGGACATACACTCCCACACACAGGAGTAATCTGTGGCATGTCAGGGGAGGCACAAGCAAACAGCCAACCTCCAAGCAGGATATCTAAACACAATGATACCGATATGGGGGGGGGGGGGGGGGGGGGTTCCTCTGACCCATTTATAGTTAAGAGTATACAACAGGAGCTGTACAAATATTTGATAATTTCAGAACAATGTAAATAATTAGATGCAACTGGTTACTGCATCAGTTCAGCCACATTGAAAAGTAGCTCAGTTTTGGTTGGAGTTACATTTTAAAGTTAAACTGAAGTGAGAAGATGTGGAGGCTGCCATATTTATTCCAATTTAAACAATACCAGTCCCGCTAATCTCATTTGGTGCAGTAGTGTCAGAATCGCGCGCACACATACTACAGATCCTGTGACTAAAACTAGCACTTACACCAAGAAACCAGCTTTGAGGTAAAGCGTTCTGACTAGTCTGTTTCAGGCGTGTGATCCAGGCACTACTGCAGCCAGAAAGATCAGCAGGAAAGCCAGGCAACTGGCATGATTTCAAAGGAGATGCAGCATCCTCCATAACCCTCTCACCACAATGTCATTTCAAAGCCCAAGTTTACATTTGTATAATTCAACTATAAAGAATTCAATTGTATTCAAAAATTAGATTGTAAAAATTGTCAGTTTTTGCAAAATAATGTCACTAATGCAGATTACTGGTGACCAGCTCCAGACGCTCTTGCACTCCCTTCTCAGTATTTCTGCAACTCATGTGGCATTCACAATAGGTCAATGTAATGGAGGGGGGGGGGGGGGGGGGGAACGACACTGACTGCAACCTCCTAACAGCCAGAGGATCCCCAAAGATAGGCCATAAGTCACTAGGGTGGTACGGCTGCTGCAATGGAAATCACAGCTGACAGTGGACTGGAAACCTGTGATTTGTTGCGGCTGTAATGCGAGTGTTGTATTGCAAACAATGTTTTAGCAATCTGCTTTTACATCTATAGCAATTCTAGTGAATTTTAAACTTTAGTTCATCTTCCTTTGTTCTTCTCTGGATTTGTATAATTAAGTATACAGGAACATCCAGACATCTGTATTATATGAAGCTGAATAGTTAGGTTTTACAGACTGTATGGTTAGCTCTTCATAAATAAACACCACAAGTCTGAGCGCTGAGGGTTTGCCAGCTCTCGTCATTGTTAGTAACCATAATAAGGAAAAGGGCAGGCTGTTTGAGGATTACTGGTACTGAGTTCCAGATAACGGGATTATGGATGAGTCATAGTGTGGCAGGAAGTAGTAAATCCTCCATCTTAGTTAAGGGCAGGAAGCCATTAACCCTTAACAAGACAAGCTTACAGGTTTCTTCTGTAAAGTGTTAGTGGATGGGTTTTGATTATTTTACACTATTTGTCAGTATTCTGATTATATAAAAGGGAATTTAGAATGTTGATGGGTTGGGTCCTGTTACGCAGCTTTACTCAGAAAGAATATGTGCAGTTACCAAACTTATATAATGTGTAGCCTGAGCTGCAAGGATTATCAATAACTGCTAAATTACACTGAAATATGCTCTCCAATATTGTCCGTTTTGTACTGTATAGTGCTAGGGAAGAGGTTGGTGTTCTACAAATAAAAATAAATCTATTGGCAAACATGTCCATTAGTAAGTATATTTAGCCCCAGTAAACGCAATGGATTTTTACCCCTGCCTATATTTTTTTTAAGTGAACCCGAGATGATTCACTGGCCCGTATTTATACCTACCTGGGGCTTCCTCCAGCCCTATGAGCACCGAGGCTTCCTTCGCTGTCCTCTGCTCCCCCGTTCTGCAATAACCCCCGATAATCCGGGCAGCCGCGGGCTTCTGCACATGCGCAGCTTGACTGCGCACCCCTTGTCACACTCCTGTCCCCTCCAGTGGATGGGAGTGTGGGGGTTCGCTGCCAAGCCATCCATGCGCAGAAGCAGACAACTGGCGGAGACTGACCAGATTACCGGGAGTCATAGCACCACGACGGAGGGAAGCCATGGGGCTGGAGGATGCCCCGGGTAAGTATAAATACAGGCCAGTGAACAAGCTCTGGTACACTTTAACCGACATGGAATAAAGATTGTAAATTTTGACGTATTTGAAATTTTCATTTCCACTTTTCCTTTTCATACTCCAAATTAGCACTTTCATATGTAGGGTTAACTGATTTGAGGCACCCATTAGGGATGGTCTATGGGATGCAAACTATTCTGAGTTTATGCAAGATTACACATTCTGTATGCAAATGTATGCAGCTTGAAAACAGACTAATCAAATCCCGCCAAGGGGGAAATTGCATAGTTCTGCATCAACCTAGATTTGTTTGCATCATGACTATCACTAGTGCAAAATCTTAGGGTGGTCAAACGCCTCTCATTGGCCATCCCCAGTGGCTCTACACAATTTCATGTTTAATAGATGCAAGATATTGGCTATTCTTACTGAAACATCTGAATTAGGTATTTTGCAATAGATTCTCTAGTACAGAAGTGAAAAAACTAGGTGCTAGGCTACTTGAGGGAACCCAATGGAAAACCACATGAGCAAACTCCACTAAGGTGAATGGGTGGACAGCACCCTTTTGAACCTTTAGATTTCAATAAGTTGTAGTAAACCGTACCCACACTATTCAGGCAATCAGTGCAGTTTTAGGAGAACTGTTCCCTATGAGGTTTCCTGCTGGGTCGCCCTCAAGCAGACTAGGGCAAACAACTGGACCATAAAAGAAACACTGTCCAGTCAAGAAGAGGGTGAAGCAGCAGGAGGCATCTACACACTGCTCTGCACTAGGGTTGGTCAATGATGTGCAAATTTTGAGTTGATGCAGCATTAAGCAGCTTGAAAATGAATCAAATGTTGCTGAGGTAAAATTCAATTCATGTAGCTTGAAAATGATCTAATAAAATTTTACTTCAACAACATTTGATTGGTTCATTTTTAAGTGGCATAAATTTGCATAGTACTGCATCATCTTGAAATGTGCATCATTGTCTACCCCTTCTCTGCACCTTTATCGTGCCCACACTTGTATCCCCACCTGCCAAACTCAACCTTTCACGTATCAGGGTTAAAGGGGACCTCCAGACTAAAAATCTACTCAGCGGCACTGAAAAGGCTTGGGTGTTTAAAGGCAGTTAAAAAATGTGACAGATGACAGGTTTTGGGCCAGTCCATCTAAGGGGGATTCTCAGGGCTTTCTTTGTTTTCAACAGCATCTCCTGAACAACAGTTGCAAAATGTAACATAATAGTGTACAAGTGATTAGGGAGGCCAGCTGGTATCTTGCTATTTTGGCAGTTAAACTGTTGTTCAGGAAATGCTGTTGAAAACAAAGAAAGCCCTGAGAATCCCCCTTAAAAAGATGGACTGGCCCAAAACCTGTCATCTGTCACATTTTTTAACTGCCTACTTTTTTCGCGCAAGAACCCCTTTAACAGTTTCACAGCATCAGAACTTGGTTTTTCTTACCCCAGCCTCATTTTTAGCTGCACAGAAGCTAAGCTCCGCCCCATAAAATAAATATGCCCGGGAATTTTTCCCTTGATGCTGTGCAAAGCATGATGGGATTTCTGATGCTGTTCTCCTTGGCGCAAATTTGTTTTTTTTTTAATTTTGAATTTGAGATTTGATGACTAGCAAGTGCGGCTGGGAGGGGTGATCCAGACACAGGACTGTTGGAACCATGTCTCATGCTCCGTCACCTCCTTTCAACCAAAAAGATGGCTGCCCCCCATAAAAACACAAACATTTTCCTGTTCTTTTAAAAAACAGAGTGGATAAAAGATTACCTATTTATTTTAATTAACATAACTAATGTAACTTATTGACAGTATGTTTGTTTAGGCTGAAGTTCCCCTTGAACACATTAGGACAGACAATTCCTGCTTGCTGCTGTGCCTATAGGACCAGGTCAAGTAATACTGGCAAGCCAAGGGTCCTTACCATTACCAAATGCAGTGGTAAGGATCTTTACAGAGATAAAAGACAGCATGCGGTATCTCTTTAGCACAGCATCAAACCATTGAGGCACATGGGATTTCCTGAATTTGATTGTGCTTGGCAATACACTTGGTGTGAATAGGCCCCATACTACAGACAAGGCATAAAATATCATGGTAATAATTACAATCTGCAGAGTGTAGTATTCGTTTGGGAATGAGGTCCTCTAAACCTCTATTGATGTATATTAATATCAAAAACTGCAAAGTGCCAGCTGGCAATAACTATAGCAATCTGGTCAAACCACTGACATTTCAATTTGATACTAGACAGCTCTGTGAAGAGAAGAATACTTGTCAGTAGCTCTGCTGACATGTCTCTTACACACGACAATGCCTCTTAATAGCCATTACTTCACTGCAGTAACTGACAGGTCAGCAGCAGTGTGTAGAGAACGTCTATTAGTGATCTGTCAGGTGAAAGGAGCAGCTCTGCTGTCAGACATTGAAAGGTGACATTTCCGAGCAGTGTGACAATCTGTATGGTAAATCTTTCTGCTGCTATTACACAGATCGCCATAATGGTGGAAAAATGTAGATTGTCACTATAACAGTCCTTTAAAGGACACCCCAACAGAGGGATATGGAGGCTGCCATATTTACTTTTAAACAAGGCAAATCGCCTGGCTGTCCTGCTGATCCTCTGCCTCTAATGCCTGTTACATACAATGTAATTTTCCATTAGATTGACATCTAAATGATTATTTGACAGGTCCAAACTGATTTCCAATAGTTTTTGATCACTTCTATATAAAATAGATCAGAAAAACGATCAGAAAACAGATCGGACATGTCGGGAAATAATCGATTAGACTGTCAAACTGATTGAAAAACAAGCATGCAGATCAGATGTTTCTGACTAATGCTGGGTGCACGATACAATTTCCTGCCCGATCGATGGGTGACCAAATGGGAAGTTGCATCGTGTGTACATGTCCAAAGTGCACCCGATCGATAGAGGGATCGATTTTGTAATGATAAGTGTACAAAATCAAGCAATCAATTGAGAGCCGATCGGATGTGCCGAAAATAATCGAGCACTTCCCGTCGATTCGGGAAATTGCATCGCGTGTACCTAACTGTTATCCACATGCTTTTTTTTTCCCAGGTGCTGTCAAGAGAGTAGGACAGCCAGGCAAATGGTAATGTTTAAAAGGAATGAAATATGGCAGCCACCACTTGCATCTCACTTCAGGTGTCCTTCAAGCAGAGCACAGGCATTAGATAGTTGAATGTGCAAAGCATAATCCAATTACCATCCTTATTTCACATCCAAAGCTCTGTCCACTTTTTCATACACAAAACGCAAAAATGCATAATTGGCCTCCACTGAATCCCCCAGTGCTCAGAGCTTTTGCTGCAGTGAACAATCATTCAAAAAGAAAAAAAAAAAACACCCTAGACTGATATTCCCCCTAACAGAATCCCCTCTATTCGGGATAATTGTTGTCCGATATCCTGTCAATGGTAAGCTCAAGCAACAAATATCTGTATGCAGCTGTAAAGCCTTACTAAACTGACTGTAAAATTACTGCCAGTGCTCGTCACCTGAAGTCTTAATGTAGCCACACATCAGGCTACCGATTAGATTATAATCTAATGAAAATCGGTGCCGCCAAGTGCATGACCGACGGACAATGCGAGCAATTTCAGGACAAAATTGGTCGCACAAGTATCGCGCAAGCTGCAAGATGTTGGGCTGACTTGCTCGATTGGGTGCGCAGAGGTAATGGCACGCAATTTCGGGATAATCAATGTACACGAGGAAACCTCCGGCGTTGTCTCCCCTGGTGCCCAGTGCAAGTTATACACAGGGCTGTGGAGTCGGAGCAATTTCAGGTGCATACATTTAAAATTGGCGCCGGTAGACTTGGGCGCAGGATACAGCCGGTATATGGCTGATCCTGCTTCTGCACATTTCCAGGCCGTGTTAATTACTATTCCCCCTCCAGGCAGCCATGGATAGTGGGGAAATGATATAATTCGGCTTACAGCAATTGCTAGAGGCCAAATTGTTTTAAAAGCAACTTCGGCTCCATCTTCTGACGGCGCCGACGTTACTCACTGAGCACTGCTATAGCCGTAATTCCTATTACAGTCTATGGTGGCGCCAGCTGCGCCCAAATCTACCTGCACTGAAAAGCACTGCTCCGATTTTGGGTACCTGGAGTCAGTGGTTTCATAAACTGAGGAGTCAAATGATTTTTGTACCCACTGAACAGCCCTGGTTATACATTACCTGCCCGACATCTCTGCTGGCCCCTGGGCGCACTGCACTCTCCATACACGCACATCCCACATTGTTACCTAGTAAGGGCGCGCATATGTTGTCATACATGTGGTCACATTACTAGGCAACCACGTGGCGCGCGTTTGAACAGAGTTAGCCCAGGGGCCAGCGGGGACAAGTGGAGGTCGTGGACAGGTTTTGTATAACATGCACTGGGCACCGGAGGGGTGGACATTTAACATCAGAGGGATTGTGTCAGGGAGACGAGAGGGGTCGGATGCGGTGGCACAAGGCCGATTCCAGATCGATTTCAACATGAAATGGATTGGCAATCGGCCTGTGGTGTATGGGCAGCTGACAGATCTCTCTCTAATCAGATTCAATAGAGATAATTGTCTCTTGATGTCAGCTAAGCGGTCTGTCAGCTTAGCTCTGTTGCACTAGTGACAGGTTAATTTACTGAGCAATCAATATTGTTCTCGGCAAGGGAAAGGGGGTGCAAAGTATTTACCTGAAGTTAATCTTTCAGGTGTCTTATTGCAACAGTCACTGTTGCTTCTGTGAATTAAAGATCAGTGGTCTCCGGTTACTTTTTCCTAGGTCACTTGGCATCTTATTGGGCCACTTTAGAGCATACTTCAAGAGGCTAATGGGAGGTTTTATTTGAATTAATGGACAGGTTTACCAAACTAGGGGGTTGATGCACCAAGCAGCTGTAATATTACTGTGCACAGACAGCGAACGGTAATATCACCACCAGCACCAATTCAAGCTATTAGTACAACCCGCAGTACTCAAGCAATCCAAGTGTTACTATGGGTAATGCGCTTTACCACAGCAACAAGTACCATGGGTCACACTAATGACACAACTCGCGGTAGTAAAGGAAACATTGCCGTGCAGCGTCTGCGTACAGCAATATTACTGCTATTTTGCGCTTTAACCCCAATGCGCCTTATTAAATTCACTTTTTCTCCTTGGTGATATTTTCATATCTTCTGAATAAAATGTACCTGATATCTAAAAATAGCAAGAATCGATACTTACCCAGGGCTTCCTCCAGCCCCATAAACACATGCGAGTCCCACGCCGTCCTCCAGGGGTCTGCTGCAATCAGTCCCAGTAACTGGCTCAGTCATGTCCAGTCTGGGTCTTCTGCACATGCGCAGACCTCCCGCATATATGCAGTAGACCCAGAGTGACGCAACCCAGACTGACTGGGGCTGATCACGGCTGAACGGCAAGGGACTCGGGCATGTAAGGGGCTGGAGGAAGCCCTGATTAAGTATCGATTCTTGCTATTTTTAGATCTCTGGTTTACTTAAAGGATACCCGAACTGAAATGTGACATAATGAGATAGACATGTGTATGTACAGTGCCTAGCACACAACTAACTATGCTGTGATCCTTTTTTTCTTTCTCTGCCTGAAAGCGTTAAATATAAGGTATGCAAGTGGCTGACTCAGTCCTGACTCAGACAGGAAGTGACTACAGTGTGCCCCTCACTGATAAGAAATTCCAACTATAAATCACTTTCCTAGTAGAAAATGGCTTCTGAGAAGAAGAAAGAGGTAAAAAAAAAAGGGGAATTTCTTATCAGTGAGGCTCACACTGTAGTCACTTCCTGTCTGAGTCAGGACTGAGTCATCCACTTGCATACCTGATATGTAACTCTTTCAGGCAGAGAAAGAAAAAAAGGAACACAGCATAGTTGTGTGCTAGGCACTGTACATACACAGGTCTATCTCATTATGTCACATTGCAGTTCGGGTATCCTTTAAAGCCACCAGCAAACTAGAATACATTTTGACAGTACATAACCTTTTTAGTTTTTTTTCCCCAATTTCAGAGTGCTGAAAATTTATTTTAAATAAAAGATACAAAAAAAAAAAAAAAAAACACCCCCAAGAGAAAAAGTGAATTGAATAAGGGTCAGTTTCCACTTTCCCATAGCGATTTCAGCTTCCTTTATTTTTGCCTACATGGAAGCTGCCATTTTGCTAGCAGTTTCACCATACACAGATAATGGACACAATATTAGCCTGCTATGCTGCGTGTCACTTCAGCCACTCAGATACCCTAAATTGCTTGACAGTTTTAAAAAGGTACTTAATTTGTGCAAGAGGCTTAGATTACGGTATGTTTGATTTTGTGTAAACAGGAAGTTGTTACCTTTATATCTGTACAGAAGCTGGGCTATTGTAAATGCAGACTTTCGTGTATTCCATCCTCTGCCTTATTTAAAAAGCTTTCCAGAGCAAGGTGCACTTTTAAGAAGTCTGTCAGTTTAGCAGGTTTGAACCAGTGACAGTGATTTATCATATATAGGTATAGGCAGAAGGGCTGTCCACCATACACTGGCAGTGCAGCCACTGTGGTCCTAAACACACACATACACACCATCCTGGAGGAGTTTGAGCAGCGGTCACACACACCATCCTGATTCAGCTGGATAAAGTGCTTCCCCAGCATTTCAACCTACCTGTCCATAGTTGTCTATGCCCGTTACTAATCTATTTAAATTTAACAAGTCAAAGGCTGTCCTTAGGGCTTGGCCAAGGGTGGTGAGTCCAACAGCTTGAAGATTTTTCAACTCATTCATAAAGGTAGCATGATTTTCTTTCCAACCAGCCTGTAAAGATAAAGAGAACCAAATACACTTCATACTCACGAGATGACCACACAATACATTATTATAAGCATATTGGGCAACAACATTTTACTATGTGCAAATCCAAGTACAAAACCAGCACAGGTTTGAGCAATGAAAATTTCACCAATTTCTACAATGGAATAAATTAAATTATTTTTTTTGCCCACTGGATCCTTTCTTAGAGACCCAGTGATCAATTATTTGCAATGTGGAAAAATAGCTAAAAAAAATACTGTTGGCCACCATTTAGCTAACCAGATATGTAATAGACAGTGAACGGAGTTATTTTCCACTTTGTGGAGGCCGTGAAAGATTTTAAAATTGGTTTATGAATTTAGTATGCTGACTGTTCAGTGCATGCATGATGAGATGACTGCAGCTAAACAGCCCTACGGTAATAAACTGTACTCAAACCGAGTTTGTTCAGAAGTCTTCAATGATGTATGCAGAACAGCATGTCACTCGAGACTGCAGAATCCACTCCAATGATCACAGCGTTTACCAGCAAAAAAAAGGGACAGTTAAAGAGCACCTGTAGCGTGAACATCTAATGCAGAATCAGCAATATAATTTAACTCACCCACTAGCCTATAACTAGCCAGGAGTTTGAAGCGTTGCCCCCCCCCCCCCCCCCTCTATGTTTCTGTGGCTGCAGCCACTGAACTGGGGGTTGGTTCAGCAAGGCTTGGGGCAAGACCACCATGGCAGTTTCTCCCAAGGTGGGGGGGGGGGGGCAGTTTCAGACTCTGCTAACAGGCGAATGAATTGAGTTTTTTTTTTATTAAAGTGAATGGGAACCGCATTTAAAAAAAAAAAATGAGACAGATACTTACCCAAGGAGAGGGAAGGCTCTGGGTCCTATAGAACCTTTCGGCTCCTCTCCTGGTCCCCTCGTTCCAGTGCTGGCTTGCCCGGTAGCAGTATTTGACTAATTTAGTCAAATACTGCTTTACCCGGCTGATGGAGGCTTCAGAAGTCTTCAGGGAGCCCGAGTGCTCCTGAAGAAGGACGGCCCTGTACTGCACCTGCGCAAGCACGCTCTCTTGCACGCTCACGCCTGTGCAGTATGGAGCCGCACGCACGCCTTCGGGAGGACACGGCTCCCGAAGACTTCCAATACCCTTTCGGTGGGGGATTGAAACGGGGAGGGGGGGAGCCAGCACAGGATAGAGAGCACCGAGAGAGGAGACGGAAGGCTCTATACGACCCAGAGCCTTCTGTCGCCCTTAAGTATTTGCTTCATTTTTTTTTTTAAATGCAGTTCCCATTCTCTTTAACAATTCTGCTTTACTGTAATACACAGACTTCAGTACCCATCAGACCTAAAACAAGAGCATGCAGCCAACAGACTGACTTAGCCACTGATGCACACCCTTCTGCTGGGCCCATGTATTTACGTATTATGCTGGGTATACACGGGTCGATTCTGGCGCTCGATTATGCGCCCAATCATTTTGCCCGCTTGATTCTCATCTTTTTTCAATTCACGTCAATGACAAATCGAGTGGCAAAACGATCGAACATGTTGGAAATTATCTATGCAACCATCTTATCAGCTCAGAATCGACCCGTGTATTTCCCACATTTAGAGGCACAAGATGCAAGCCATCAGCATTTAAAAGGAAATCTAGCACAGGGTCACCAGGTTCCATTTCCAGGGATTCAAACCAAATTCATAAGGTGGCAAGCGCCCAAATTCCTCCTGCATGCCCACTAATTTACCAGGGCTGCTTTGCTAAAATACGTAACCACTAAATATGAAGTTGTTCCCGTGACTACACTTAATTCTCTTGCTCTATCCCAGATGCCCAGATACTCCTTACCAAAGCACTTAGTGATGTCATTAGTCTGGGACATGGCATACTAGGGAGGAAGATGAGATCAGCTACTGTTGCACTAGGATAACAGTTAATGCAGGTGCTGTTTGTATATTCCTTTTGTTAAAGGTCTTTAGCAATTGCCCTAGACAGATGCCTGTGGCTCTGCTGAATGGATTGCTAGATTTAAGTTTAGAGGATATAGCTGGTAAACATTAGGTAGCTGTCGGATGCACCAGTCACAAGTTGATAACCATCCTACAAGAAAAATAAATGTTTGATTAAGAGGGATCCTTCTCAAGGGGGCCACACACAATACAATAAAATGATCCAATTTTACAGCAATTTGATAAAAACGATCGGTAGTCCCGAGAGATCAAACTTTTTTTTTATTTGAGCAAGAAATCTGATTGGATTTCCCTTTGTTCCCGATAAGCCGTTTGGGAGTGGTGGATTTGTTTCATCAATTTTTATGAAAAGTGATTGAGTAGTGTAGATTATGGAGAAATATTGAACACAGGTGTCTGATACAGCGATCAGATTTTTTTTTTAATGTTTACAATCAGAAACATTTCAATTTTTTTTTTTTTTTAAATTGTATGGTGTGTGGCCACCTCCACAGAGATAAAAAGGCACAGACTATCTCCCCAATATCAAGGAATGGAAGAGCATGTGGAAAAAAAAATTCAACTGATATTCCTCTGAGCAGGGTCAGTAACTGGAGAGGCTCGTGCAAACGTTTTTGCAAAGACCAGTTCCCCAAACTGTCGCCTGAGGAATCGCATCCCAATCCTTGCTAGGTAACAGATCACTTATGTGTGTACGCAACTTTACCATACAGAGTAGCAATGAACCATGCAATACAGGCAATAATGGCAGTATGTGAATTCCACTGGGTGGCTGTGTAATGTCCAACAACAGTATTGGTTTTTCCCAGCAGGCACAGCCACCTGGAGGTGGTATGGACTGCTCTACAACCAGACATACAAAAGAGGAACATTTAAAGAGTAACTATGGTTAAAAGAAAAAAAAAAAATTGTTCCTTTACAATACTAATTTAGAGATTATTCAAGTGTTGTCCCATTTTTAAATCTTTCCTGATTTAGTCACAGGTGGTGGCATATTTACTGCTGCCAGGTGCATCATTCCTGGTGGCTGAATCTGCCATCAGAAAAGTGTGAAAAGGAATTGAATAAGAGTAAACAAGTAAACAGTGATAAGGATTCAGATGTATACACCAACACTTTAGCAGCACTTCCCAAACATTTCCTATCAATTGAAAAATCGATAGTGTCCCTTTAATGCTTGCTAAATCATTCCCCTGGCCTAGTCAGTGCATGCAAGTTCAGTGTGCTGACAGTTACAGATGTTCCTAGTGAATAATCTAGCATTATAGTACAAGTGCTGCATTACAAGCAGATGAAGTAGCATTTTCAGAGGTCAGCAATGGCAACCTACACATCACACAAGACAGTGGCATGTTAGCATTTTCCTATCACTGGGCAGTAAACTAGCCCTCATTGCATTCTCTTCTCCATGGCACCTGAATGTATATTCACAGAGTACCTGAATACCCCTGTACATTCTGTCTCTAGACCCACACTGCTGCTGGTAGCCTCAGCACCCAGAGGGTGGGTAATTAGAAGGTGATACAGGTGAAACGATAGTGTGATCAAGGGCCATCTTTAGTGAAGGTCTTGATGAGGGAAAAAAAAAAAACAAAAAAAAACCCCCCCTCCCCCCCAAAAATAAAATAAAACCCAACCGCCGGTGAGTAGTATAGACAGATAGCTCAAAGTACAGGTCTAATAGTGGTTCGCTTTCCTTTATAAAGGCCTGCTCTATGTGTAAGCACTGAAAAGTGTGAAACAAGTTAGAGCTGGTTCACACGGTCGTCTGCCCGGCTTTCTGTGGCGTTGCGGCGGCGCATTTGGGCTTTCAGCAGCCTTCACGTAGCTTTCGGATGCGGTCAGCATTTTTCCTCTCCCTTGGGGAATATTACCTGTGGTGGTTAACTGCCCCAGGACGCTACATATAGCGTCCAGGGTCATCTTGAACGACAGGCAAAAATCGGGACCCGAACGCCGCGTTCGCGTAAACGCTGGTAAAAGCCTGGAACAAACGCATCCATTCCCTTGAATGGGAGTGTTTAACTCTAAGTCCCGAACGCTGGCGGTAAACGCTCCGCAGGCGCCCGTCTGAACCAACCCTTAGGCCCCGTTCACACTTGTGTTTTTGGGAAAAAACGGACCGGATGTTTGCATACATTTTCAATCAGGTATGAATACGGCGATCCGGATCCGTTTTTTTAAAGAGATAACACACCATATAAATTACTGGGGTCTGGGAGGTCAGCAGAAGCTGCACCTGTAGAATCAGGACCTCCGCTGTGTAGGGCCTCACCTCCATGTCCAACATACTGCCAAACAGCTCCAGCACAAAGTCACTGCTGCTCCACTCCAGAAATGCTCGGCCTATGTGTCCCCATCCAAAATGGCCGCTAGAAAACGCATAGGAAGTGGGGTAGAACGTCCGGTTTTTATAGCCAGTGTGTTCTATGCTTTCCGTTTCCCATTGGTTTCTATTGCCGGACGTTGCAGTCAGGCTACGGTCCGGGAGCGTCGGCCGGATGATCCGGACCTTAAAAATAGAGCATGTTGGAAAAGTGTCTGGAGTCCGGATCCGATCCGTACGGAACGGACGCGTGTGTACGGTCGCATAGACTTTGCATTGCTATGCCGAACGTCCGTTCCGTTTGTACAGTATATGGTCCAGATCCGGCCCGGCGAATCCAGACAGCGAACGCTAATGTGAACCGGGCCTTAGGTTTGTTGCTCATATATAATGCTTTAAATATTAAAAAAAAAAAAATCTCAGTCAGCATTGTTGGTGTGCAACTCGATTGCTTTGGTCTGTGGATTTGTCTGGCAGCCTCACATGTACACATCATGAGTGAATACAATCTGGATGGCCATGTACGCTCAGCTACTTTTGTTTTAGCACGTTTGCCCTGTTTCAATTGTCTTCTTCCCATGAGAGGTTTTCCCTCCCATTTCAGTAAGATACCTTTTTATCCCCCATCAACAATGAAGTGCTCAACATAACTTCTCAAGTCAACTGAAGTTTGACTTTACTTTTCTTACATAGCAGCTGGAGAGAAGGTAAAAGTAATCTAATCTGACGATTTAAAGACTTTTGTCCATGAACATTAATGCTCACAATTCAACTTTCAGTTTTACAAGCCAAGAAAATGATGTAACGTATGAATGATGTGGCGAGCATCAGAACCTCTGTTTTATTGACATCAGTGTGGCCATTGAGGTGGTCCTCCATACTTCCTGTTCTTGGTGAGCCGGACACCATGCCAAGATGGGAGGAAAATGTTCCAAATGGACATATCACTTAAGCATATAAACTTTCCCTACCTCAGTAAGTTGGTAGCTCGAGTTTTGTTTTAATGTTGCTGTGAGAAATAATCCAGCTTATAGTATGCTGGTGTGCACATACATTTTCTCACTTAAAGGATACCCGAGGTGACACGTGGCATGATGAGATGGACATGTGTATGTGTGCAGTGCTTGGCACACAACTATGCTGTGTTCCTTTTTCCTTTCTCTGCCTGAAAGTGTTAATCAGGTATGTAAGTGGCAGTTCCTGTCTGGGTAAGACAACAGTGTGACCCCCACTGATAAGAAATTAAAACTATAATACACTTTCCTAGCGGAAAATAGCTTCTGAGAGCAGGAAAGATAAAAAGCATCAATAGTTCATATATTTTAGGTCTGGCATACTTCAATGAATGTGTCATTGAGCGCAAAAAAAAAAAAAAGCTTAAAAAGTAGATTTAAATATAAAACTGGAATATCTTAAAAACTCATTTTTTAGGAGGAGGAGGAAAATACAATTGTTTATTTCATTAATTTTCACCTCGAGTGTCCTTTAAGTAATTATGTTCAGACTCATCACTTAGCAGCCCTGCTTGACCAAACATTTAAACTCTATACTGAATTTCTGATGAAGCCTGAGCAGGCCTCACCATCAGGAATAATGTCAAGCTGTGGTGATATATATCCTATACTTGTGTCTTTGTATAGACCCCTGCAGTTATACCTGGCCTGTCTCACATACAGCAGTACTGTTATCCATCAACACCTACATGGAACTCCTGGGCCTGTAGTTCATATTTTATACATTTTCATTTGCACACGTACCTATACCCTTTATATGTACCAAAAATAGCATTTCTGTACTAGGAAACGCTGATTCAGTGCATCACTGTTTTTGTAGCTGGAATACTGGATACTTTAGAGATCTGTTTGTATGACATAAGTGTTGCTTGTACTCTGTTGTCACTACAATACTCTTTAGCCCCACATGGAGTTATTAGGTTTATAGAATAACCGTGTCCTCTTGAGGGCTTTATACACAACTGGACAGCAGTCGCACTAGTTTATAGCCATTGCGTTATAATCAATATCTGCATGTTTACCTTGGTGTTTTACATCTTTTACAAACTTTTAATGTACTAAGGATTCTTTTTCCTTTCTTACATTTAATACACAAGGCCCCTATTTTTTTTTTTTTTTTTTTTTTTTACTCATACAACAGGTTCCATACCATAAACACCAAGTACTCAAGCACAATTTATGTGTGTATGGCCTGCTTTAAGGCGTCACCTGTGTGTGGGACTTATGATTGTACAATCTTACCACATTTATGCACAAGAGTAAACAGTGTGTATACTGTCGGATACTTTAGATAGCCTCAAAGAGGGAGCAAGTTTGTACGGTTGATGAGCATGCTAATGGTCAAAATAACCACAAGCAATTGCTTCAGCCATTAAATGTATTCAATATTGGATGTTTGTATACATGCAAACCTATACACAACATACCAGATTTTCTCAGCCAAAATTATTGTTCCTGCTCAGGTTGGCTAAAAAACTTTAGCCTCTAGAAAGATACAGCAGAACCAATTAACTTTCTTTGAGAGCTACTGTTGCTGCAGGACGGTAAAGCAAATCAATGACAAAAAAAAGTCAGATACTTACCTACCTCTGGATCCTACAGAGCTTTCCCTGTCCCCTAGGTGTCCTAGTTCCAGTGCTGACCTTGTTTGATACTGCCACCTTCAGAAGGCCTTGGAAGCACGCGTGTCTCCAAATGCTTTTGAAGACAGACGGCTTTGTATTGCACATGCACGATTGCGCAGTATGGAGCCACCCATCATCAGGGGACACGAGCGCTTCTAAAGCATTTCAAGTGTCGAAGGCGTATTCGACCAGATGGTCAAATTACTTGAATGCGGGTGACAGTGTTAAAACATCAAATGTGACCTCCGCATGATTTGGTTGGTCCATTTCCAATGCTGAATCCACGTGTAATTATTTGAATCCCATATCCCTAGTGAATGCATCTTAGCTTTTATTAACAGCAGCAGTTAATGGACAACTGAAGTAGGAAGTATTTGGAGGCTGCCATATTCATTTCATTTTAAACAACAGCAGTTGCCTGGCAAACTTGCTGATCTGTGGCTGCAGTAGTGTCTGAATGACACCAGAAACAAGCATGCAGCTAATCTTGTAAGATCTGACAATACCACCAGAACTGGTCTGCTGCATGCTTGTTCAGGGTCTATGGCTAAAAGTATTAGAGGCAGAGGATCAGCAGGACAGCCAGGCAACTGGTATGGTTGAAAAGAAAAAAAAATATGGCAGCCTCCATATCCCTCACATCAGTTGTCCTTTAAGCCATAAAATTATGTGACTTTATAAATTATTATCTAAAGCTATGTACACACTGCTGCCTATAAGTATCATTTGTCCTTGGGAGCGGGGGGGGGGCCTAAAGTAAACCTGTCATGAGGGGAGCAAAAGGATTTATACTTACCTTGGGCTTCTTCCAGCCCCTTGTAGTCCAACCCAGTTCACTCCATTCTCTCCCTGTCAGCTTCAGTAGACACAGACTACTGCGCATATGCAGCCGCGCACCTCCTCCATAGCGATCATGTGTAGTGATGTCGAACTGTTCACAACGAACAGGCCATGGGGAATATCCTTGGGGTCATTTCCGCATGAATCATATTATGCATTACCGGCAGCCACGCATCCTTGATCGCGCGCCTGCAGCCAGGAGTGCTCTGCACATGCGCACAACGTCACGCAGAGCACTCCCGGCTGCAGGAGCACTCCCAGCAGCGCATCGCTGCCGCTGGGAAAGGCTGCTGCTGATCCCATTGAATGCACATCGCTGTCAGCAAATGTTAGAGGAGTCAGACTCCCAACTTCCTATGCAGAATCTTTTGCACAGCAGCAGGCAGATCTTTGCCTCAGAGCAAATATTGCCTTGCCTTGACAAAGGGGTCCTACGTGGCTCCGAAATGTTGGCCATAATTTTACATGGAACCAATAAAGATTGATTTTGGGTGTGCCAGCTTTCTTCCTTGTTGGCCACCAGGAAAGTGTCTGCACAGTAATGCGTAGTATGATGAATGCGGAAATGACCGAGGTCATTCACCATGGCCTGTTCACTGCGAACAGTTCGGGCCATCTCTATTCACGTGGCCTGGAGCCTTCCTTGTAACTGCTCAGACACAGAATGCTCCTGGCCACAGGAACGTGACCAAAGAGGAGCGGGGCCAGGGCCGCACATGTGCAGTAGCCCCAGACTGAGCCAGTTGGGGGCTACTTTACTGGGGCTGACTAGGGGAGAACGGAGGGTACCAGACAGACACTGCAGAACTTATGGACTACAAGTTTCTGGAAGAAGCCCCCGTAAGTATAAATCCTTCACCCCACTCATCTCAGGTACAATAGCACAGATGTCATTTGATTTCTGTGATCTATCATGCTTTCTGGATCACTAACTAGCAATGCTATAGCCCTTTTGTTCCTGCAGAGATGTGCAACCTGCAAATCATCCCCACAGTACAGAAGCAGCCAAGCAACTTTTCTGCATCGTGATCCTTTCAAAACTTTCACTTGAAACAATTGTCTGATGAATTATTGCAAGAGTGCATGCATATTAGACTTTCACCATTCCACTATTCTTCATTGCCTGCCAGTGTACTAAATGGAGATCTTTTCCCTTACATTTCCAGCCAATTGAATATTAACAGCTTGTAAAAAAAACAAACAAACAAAAAAAACACTTATGTTTTAACTTTCCTGAGACTTCTAAAACTAGAAGAAATATTTTGTATACAGACAAACATAAAATACTTCAACGTAAACACCTACTAAGTTAGCTACTGTATTATAAAAAAAATACTGAGAACAAAAATTGTGATGATGAAAAGGATAGAAGTGGCAGCTGTTTGTGTGAGAATGATGTAAGGAGTGATGAACAGGGAAGCAGCTGGGCCAATGAGAAGCTGAAGCGTATGCTGAGCTATCATGTAGGGATCCAGAGAGGCAGGCAGCTCCAGTACTCCAGGGCCTGGGCCGTGCAATGCAAACTCCCCTCGGGAATGTCACTTTTAACTTGAATCCACATCTCCCACAGTTCATTGCTGCTGAGCCTGGGTGAGGGGGGGCAGCGGGGGACGTCGGCCATGTTTCTGTCAGCTCCTGTGTGTGTGTGTGTGAATGTGTGTGTGGTGGGGGGACAGTGCAGAGCTGCTGCCTCTGCTAGTGCCGGGTGCTGGGTAGGTGAGGCCTGGCGGCGATCTGTTACCTTGATCCCATAAGGAGGCTCCTCCAGAGTGACCAGCATGTACCTGTCTCCTCTGCTGGCGGGGTCCCGAGATCTGAGCTGGGAAACAGAGAGAAGGGGGATGAGTACACAGTGCAGGCAGGGAGATCAGTGCTCACAGACAAGCAGGGTGCAGCAGCAGCACAGAGCCCCCCACTCTCCCCCTATGTGTCAGGGGGAGGAAGTAGCTGCACTCTGGTCTCCAGCAGGGTGAGCTGCTGCTGCTCTGCACTGACTGCTGCTACTACTATACCTTCATAAAAGTCTCTACAGCGCCTTTAGCTATGTCCAGGTAGGTAGTGCCCAGGTGGCTGCGCTGGTTCATGGAGGCGGACGTATCTAGCAGGAAGAGTAGAATGGGCATAGTGCTGCTGCTACATGGGCAGAGCCCTCTAGCCAACCAGGAAGAGAGCAGCTGCTAGAAGCATGAGCCAGCGTGTCTCCTCCACAGCCCCATTCCTCTTTGTGTGACAGCCTGCTGCTGGCCTCCGAGTAGCTCGGGCTGCTGCTCAGGAAGGGCAGCACTTTTTAAGGTGGGGTGGCCTAGTTATGATCTGTTTTTAGACCCCCGTGGCTCACTGTGGTGTTTGTGGGCTGTAGGGCTGCTACTCGGGCTTGTTTATGCCCCCCGTGGATGTGACAGAAGTTTGAATGAGTTCAGCACTACTTCCCCCTCTCGCAGCCTCTGTCTCCCTCTACTGAGCGCTTCCTTTCGCACTCGCAGGTTTTAAGGCGGGCGGGAGGGGTCTCCGGGTTCCTAGTAGGGCCTCGTCACGCCCCCACGTGACGAAACTCGAGCGGCTTGTATTGAGCCGCGGGATCGACGTTCATCAGCATATTCATGAGCGCGCGACCCCATTCAGTAGCTACGGAGCGCGCTTTTAACCATGTCGCAGCTGGCGGGGGGGCAATGGCTGCGGTGACTGGAGGAGGCTCTTTCCGGCCGCGGGCGCGCGCAGAGGGGGAGAAGCTCGAGTACGCGCCTCGTCTAATAAGGAGGGGCTGAGTGTATGTGAGCGCGCGCATTTCTCTTGTCTATAACGGGCGTCGTCGTTGGTGATTTCAGTCGTCAGCAGCAGAGCAGCGGAGGTGGTGGAAGGAAGCTGTGTGTCTCCTGGCGAATAATACGTTGGGGGTTTTCTCAGCGTAACCGCTTCCTATCCATCGCTGTGGTTAATGTGAATGACGAGAGGAGACGGCTGACCGCCAGGCTGTGTCCTTGGTTGCGGGAGTCGCTGCCCTTTACCGTGCAGCTTGAATACGTGGGCTGGTTTGGGGCTTTGCTGGGTCATCATGGACGCGGAGTCGAAATGTCATCGAGTCTGTGGCCTGTTTAGGGTTTGTTGATAGTCCCCTCGCTTCTATGGGCAGGGCGGGAGGCAAGACGGAAATAAGCTGCATCACTGGCGATACAGGGCTGGCTGGCAGCCGTGTGTGCCCTTGTCGGTGGTGGCAGCGCATGTGGGGCCGGGGAGGGGGGCATCTTACATAACACGGCCATGTGGCTGCTCTAATGTCAGCCCTGAGTGACCGCTGCTGCTTAGGGAGGAGGGGGACAGTCCTGGCTGTATGCAATCTAGGATAAGCATAATAAACACTAGGGCAGCCTCACTTGCCCTATGTGATCTATAAGGGGCTCAGATGCTGCCAATCACATGCCCCAGGTGCTTTCTACAACTGGAGAGGTGGCCAGATCATCAGGTTTGGCAGTTCACAGACCCCTTTCTCCTTGAAGTTACAACTTCAGCATAAGCTTGGGGCTGCAGCTATTTCACACAGGTTTATATTGTTCCAGTGGCGAAAGCACTAGCCTCGGTTTTAGCATGTCATGCTAGTGGTGTGGTCCGGTGTTAGTTGAGCAGAAATGCAGACATCCAACCAATGAATGTTCATTCCGGTGATACCTTTAGTGACTAACTGGATCAGAACTGTACACGGTTCTGATCCAGTTCTGTATAATGCCTGAAGAAGAAACTTAACATTTCAAAAGATTGCAATAAACCATGTACAGTTAGTTATTAAAGGTATCACCGGAATCAACGTTTTGGTTTTGATGTCTGCAACGTGTTATGCTGGGCTCTGCAGTGTCCAAATGTAGACTAGTATAGTTCATATCATACAGTAGTAAGATTTTCAGAGCTTTCCAGGGTACATAGTGATGTGTACGCAGACCTACTTCCATGTAGTCAGGGAGAACATACAACTTGGTAGGCTGACATTCAGTCCTACGCAAGATGAGTGCTATCTACTATGCTGCTAGCCTGCTATAGTAATACAATAGAATGTTGTACCGTGTTGGCCATCAGTAAAGGCAAGGAGTTACAAATCAGGATGTCAGTGACAGTGTATATAAGCTGTGTTTTTCAGTTTTGGTCAGGACCCAGTCCGACAAAGGCTTTTTATAAGCCAAAAGCTCACTGTTTACTCATTTCTAAGTTAGCCAATAAATGGTATCATCCTGATTCAAAACTCCATAGTAATACAGAAAATGCAAACATTTTTGAAAGCATTTCTAGGATCAGCTGGATAGTGTACTGGTAAGGCTGTTGCTTTTGGTTTGGGATTTGAGCCTTTGACCAGGGTTTGAATCCCAGCTCAAACCAGTACTTAACACAGTAAGGAGTATTTGGGCAAGGCTCCCTAAAGATCCCAGTTGCTAATGGAGCGTGCCCTAAGTGGCTTATGGATTTACCATAAGGCACTGCAGGCATGTGTCTACAGGTGCCTGATGATGGAAAGGTGGCTCACTCCCCTTCCAGAGTGCCTCCCTCCTTTGCTATGCAGAGTTCTGAGTAGAGAATAAAAGGTTACTCACCCGGGTGTCTGCATTCCACTGACGATATCTCCCTTCAGTCGGAGGCACCTCTAGCTACTTAATACTGAGGGTACCTCTGGCTACCTAATTCTAAGGGGCACCTGTAGCTACCTGGCTGTGACATACAAGAGAAGTAAGGGAGAAGGTCCAGCCAGCACACTTGCAGTGCGGTTTGGTGGGGGTTTGTAGGCTTATGGAGGGCGAAGTCTAGGGTGCCAGGACATTTGTGCCTATAGGCTCCTGTGAGGTAAATCTGGCCTTGGCTGCAGCACTAAAGCGCTTTGTATCTGCCAGGAGAAAAGCGTGATATAAATGTTGTCTTGTTTTCTGTCTGAAGTGCCTTAGAACTCACTCAGAGGGCATTTACTTGAGTTCTATAGTACTTTCATAACTAGATGCAGTTGGCTATAGACTGGTTTGGGCTGATGTGACAACTGTGAGGAAAATTTAAAGAGTTGTATATGGAAGCGATCGTTTTTTATTTCCTTTTAAGCAACACAAGTTGCCTGGCTGGTCTATTTGGCCGCAGTAGTGTCTGAATTACACCAGAAACAAGCATGCAGCTAATCTTGTCAGATCTGACGGTCATACACCTTCAATGCTGCATGCTTGTTCAGGGTCTGTGGCTTAAAGTATTAGAGGCAGAGGATCAGCAGGATAGCCAGGTAACTGGTGTTGCTTAAAGAGAATCTGTATTGTTAAAATCGCACAAAAGTAAACATACCAGTGCGTTAGGGGACATCTCCTATTACCCTCTGTCACAATTTCGCCGCTCCTCGCCGCATTAAAAGTGGTTAAAAACAGTTTTAAAAAGTTTGTTTATAAACAAACAAAATGGCCACCAAAACAGGAAGTAGGTTGATGTACAGTATGTCCACACATAGAAAATACATCCATACACAAGCAGGCTGTATACACCCTTCCTTTTGAATCTCAAGAGATCATTTGTGTGTTTATTTCCCCCTGCAGTTCTCATGCACTGAAGTTTCAGGCTGCTCTTTTCTTCCTGCAAACAGCTTTGCCCTTTGTTTGTAATTCCTCGGTATGTGAAAGCCCAGCCAGCTCAGAGGACGATTTATCCAGCTTGTAAAAGATGAGAGAAGAGAGAAGCTGCCCTAATCTAAATAATACACAGGCAGTGTGCATAGAGGGGCCTGGAAGGGGGAGTTCATAGCAGAACCACAACACTAAAGAACTTGGCAGCCTTCCAGACACAGGCTGACAAGTCTGACAGGGGAAAGATACATTGATTTATTACAGAGACTGTGATAGTAGAAAGTGCTGCAGTAAGCCAAAACTACATTAGAATAGCTTTTGGAAACTGTAGGATGATAAAAAACAGTATGCAATTTTTGTTACGGAGTCTCTTTAAAAAGTAATGAATATGTCGGCCTCCATAAACCTCTCACTTCAGTTGTCCTTTTAGTAAAAAATGGATGAAGTTGCTGCTGACTGCCACTAGGCTTTGTATTGTGGTGATCCTCTGTCTATGCTGGATGTGTCACCTATAATTGTTTTTTCTGTAGGTGAACGGTCCACCTGTGACTGAGGTGAGCAGCTGAGTGGCCCATTCTATGGGAGGGTGCAAGTTATAGGTGCTTGCCTTTAGGAGAAAGTAAAGCAGTAGTCAGCTGAGATGATAGTCTAGAAAAGACCACGACGGCCCCACTCACATCTAAATGCAAAATTGTAGCCCTAGTGTTTTGCTCGAGTGATTTTACAGCGATTAGCATAGTAAAAATCACTGGATACTTTTACGGTTTCAGAGCGATCGCGGTCAGCGCTTTATAAGCACTGTATCGTGATCGCTCCAGAATCACTCCAAAAATGCTGCAGGTAACGTGATTGGGGTTAATAGCAAAACATCTGTGATCGGCGCCGATCGTGGCAGTGAGAACACTGCCATAGGGTAGAATAGAGCTTTGGCAATTAGCAGTAATCGCCTTAGTGTGAATGGGCCCTAAGTCCTTTACAAGCGGAGGATCCAGACAAGGGCAAACAGTAGTAGTAGAAATGCATCTGCAGTTTGCCTGGGTGGTAAAACCAATAGGTAACGCCACCGATACTGGGCTGCCTACGCAAATGCTAGACTATCACCCAACACTATCTCATATTGGGAGCCAATCATCTAGTCCAGGGTTACTTAAGCATGTTGCAGGGGTATCCCCTCCAGTGAGGCTGGCCTCGGTGGAGTGAAAAAGTACCTCCTTTGCTCCTATATAAAGAGGCCTAATTGGAAATCAGTATAATGAGCACAGTAAAAAACAGTATGAGGCCTCTTGCAACACTGCAAGCGATTCTGATTCAGATTCCGCTTTTTAATCGGTTTTTACATCCGATTCTGATTTGCAGTTTGCTCCCTGCACACTGCAAATCGGAATCTGAATCGGATGTGATAACTGATTAAAAAGCGGATTCGGAATCGCTTGCAGTGTGCAAGAGGCCTGATAGTGAGGCAGTATAATAGAGCCCATCTATAGGGGACACACTATAACTGTAGGTACTATAATAGGAAACACTACTGCCTGGCACACAAGATTTTTCTGGCAGATTTACTGCTATATTTCCAACATGTCCAGTCTTATTTCCAATTGATTTTCAATAGAAGTTCAATAGAAGTCATCGTGTGTAGTGTACCAGGCATAACACAGGCGTGTATATTAGGGAGCACTATAGAGGAGGAACATGGAATGGGGACTAAACAAGGATGTTGGGTAAGCTTTCAGCCACCCCTTCTTTTAGACTGTGCCACCTGTTAAGCCTCATCTACATGGTACAATTGTCCACCCGATCGACCCGTGATATAAGAAATTGCGTTGTGTGTAGACGTCCAAATTGTGTTTGATCAACTTTGCCATAGAGTTTGCATTAAGTACCCAAATTCTATTGCAAAATCTATCGCAAGCCGATTGGACCGTTTGGAAATTATGTAATAGATCCGTCAATCTGGTGGAAAATTGTACCGTGTAGATGAGGCTTAAAGGGACGCTTAAGTCAAACAAAAAAAATGAGTTTTACTCACCTAGGGCTTCCAATAGCACCCTGCAGCTGTCCGGTGCCCTCGCCGTCTCCCTCCGATCCTCCTGGCCCCGCCGGCAGCCACTTCCTGTTTCGGTGACAGGAGCTGACAGGCTGGGGACGCGAGTGATTCTTCGCGTTCCCAGACACATTAGCACCCTCTATGCTGCTATATGGTATATGATATATGCTATAGCAGCATAGATGGCGCTATTGTGGCCAGGAACGCGAAGAATCACTCGCGTCCCAAGCCTGTCAGCTCCTGTCACCGAAACAGGAAGTGGCTGCCGGCGGGGCCAGGAGGATCGGAGGGAGACGGCGAGGGCACCGGACAGCTGCAGGGGGCTATTGGAAGCCCCAGGTGAGTAAAACTTTTTTTTTTTTTTTTGACTTAAGTGTCCCTTTAAAATAAATTCCCCCTCACTCCGCTTATGCAGGGGTTCCCTGAGATCCAAAAATTTGAAGGGATCCTCTAGCTTGAAAAGGTTAGGAGAGACCGATTTAGTGTTTACTGTATATATATATATATATAGCATAAGACTTACATCAGTTCAGGGCTTCTAACTCAGGATCTTATGTTTGCTGCTTGCTTGTTGCAAGTGTGATTGACAAAGCTAAAGCCAACTTACCAGTGTGACAGCCAGGGAAATTTCATGTTTACATCACAGCAATGTGGCTGTCTTTGTATTTTTCTCATGTCGAGGTCCTTTCAGGTCTTATGACAGCAGCAGTGGAAGGGGACAACAGAACCCATAGTACCCCAGCATCTGCAAGGACCCTGGGTGTCCCAACCTGGGCCAGAACAATCTCTAGAACTGTAGCTGAAATCCTATGATGACAGCTGTTAATTATTGAAAATACAGCTGGTTAGAAGGTAGTCACTCATAGTAATTATGCTACCTCCATGTCAGTATACCACCATGTAATGTCTTTCTGGAGCATCACAGTACACAAGTTAGCTTTACAGTCTGCCCATAATGAAGAACCTGTAGCTGGATGGTTTAAATCAAGCTTTATTTGGCTTCCTGTGGCTTTCAGCGCTACACTTCCTGGTGTACATCTTTGTAATTTACAAAGCCTGGTGATGAAGATCATGTAAAGAGGATTCCACATAAAGTGTTGTGTTTTTTATCTGAAGCATAAATATCTAGAAAGTTGGCCCATTAGTGGGCTGTGCTTTATCGTAATGCAACACAAAGAAACATGGGTTATTATCGTGCAAGCTATTGCTGAATAGGCAGTGACACCAGACATGGGAGTAGTGAGAACATCAAACCCCACCCAAGTCTGAGGTCATGTTTACTAAGAAACTTGAATAGTCCTGTATCTGTCTGAGGAAAAGTTTTCTGGCTGTGATAACCTAGCTTACATGGACTATATCCTGAGGTTGGAGAGGACAGTATTTTATATTCCCTTCGGATCTTGTAGATGGCTGTTAATATTGTCTTCATGAAGTAAAAACAAGTGTACTTTGTATGCTGGATTACATCACTTTTGTTTTGCAATGCAATATTATTTTTTTTTTGGGATACATGGAAAAGCAAGTATGTTCAGAAGAAGTTGAATGCACCGAGCTGCTGTAAAGGCCACTTCCATCATGAAGTTTTGTATTGCCGTACAGTAGTGGTGTTTTGTTCCCTCCCCGTTGTCTTAAAGTGGACCTGAAACCTTTCACAGGACAGAAGGAAAAACCTAGTGGAATGCACCCTCTAGGCCTGAACGATTTTAGGAAAAAATTGAATTTAGCGATTTCTGTTGCAAATCACGATTTTGATTCGATTCACGATTTCCTTCAACTTAAGCTTTGTTCCCTCTCTGTGCCTCTCTATCCCCTGCCTCTCTTTGTGCACCCTGTGTCTTTGTCCTCCCCTTTTTCTGTGTCCCATCTGTGTCTTTTTTTTTGTCCTGTTTCTTTTTTTTGCCCCCTTTGTGGCTCTCTCTGCCCCCTCTGGGTCTTTCTCTGGGCCTCTGTCTTGCTACCTTTGTGTCTTTCTTTGTGCCCCTTTTGTCTCTCTGTGCCCCCTCTGGGCCTCTCTTGCCCTTTTTTGTCTTTGTGCCCTTTTTTGTTTCTCTGTGCCCGCTCTGCCCCTAAGCTACGGCAGTGCTGGACATACCTTCCAGCACGAGTCCAGCGATGCCACTTTGCGTCCTGCAGGCTCTAATGCATGGCATACTTCCTGTATGTCATGTGACATACAGGAACCAGGAAGTATGCCGTGCACAAGAGCCGGCAAGAGAGGATGGACAGCGTTGGACTCATGCGGAAGGTATGACTGACACTGCAGGCCACATACGCTGGGACTTGGAAGTTTGAAGCAGTGTCTTCAAACTTCCCCCTTGTGGAAATGTCGTCATTGCGATATTCTCCACTTTGACACTTCCGAATTGTGAACTTGTTGTTCGTGATTTCGGTTTAAATTCAATTTATCTTTCAGGCCTAGCACCCTCTATGTATTTAGAGAGTGTAGCTTGTCCAATTCCCCCTCATCTGTCTAATCACAAGTTGTAATTTGATCTCTCCACTCTGTCAACTGACTGCCACAGCAGATAAGCTTTGAAGGCACAGGATGGTAATATGTCTGCTTCCATGGAAGCAGGGAGTAGAAACCGTGCAGATTTATTTTAGGATTTGTATCAGCTGTAACAAAAAGATGGTTTTCTTTAAGGGTCGGAACACACTAGGCAGAATTGCATAGGTGTTTTACACTATGTACTATGGAGAAAACTCATACGATTCTGTCTAGTGTGTTCCTACCCTAAAGGTTATAATGCTGTTACTTATCTTTTAGAGCAGAGAGGAAATTTGGAGTTCAGGTCAACTTTTAAAGGGCACCTAAAGCAAAAGGTATATGGAGGCTGCCATATTTGTTTCCTTTTAAAGACTTTTCCAGTGTAATTTCACATACAAATAATCTTCATACATTACCCTAATGTAGGTTCGGCGATTGAACAGGAATATAAATCAACCGTTTTGTGGGAAATGGGCATTACTGTAAAAGCTGAAGCTTCTCTGTAGAAGTCTGGAGTTTTGTGGCTGCTCCCATCTGTTTCCATGGCTCATCAGCTCAGCGGCAGCCTATCAAGCCACGGTTGCTGCCCCGTGGACTGTCTGCAGCAACATATTGGGGCTGACCACAGAGATCCAGTGAAATAAATAATGGGCATTTCCCAGGGGACAGCAGAGGCGTAGCTAGGGTTTTCAGCGCCCGGGGACAAAGACTATTAATGCGCCCCCTAAGGTGAAGGGTCGTGACCAAATGTGGGCGTGGTTATGAGTGTTCCACATTTGGTCACGCCCCTTCAAATGTACATGGTTAGCAGGCTCACGCTCACCCACCCTCTCTCAGTATGTACCTTCCAGCATGTTCCAAGACATGCTTCCTTCCAGCATGTCCCCCCCCCCCCCCATCAAGACAAATTCTGCAAACATGAGGCCCCCAACATGACCAACTCAGCAATCATGAGGCCCCCAACAAGACAAATTCAGCGATCTTGAGGCCCCCAACAAGACAAATTCAGCAGTCATGAGGCACATAAATAGACAGCATTTCACATAAATAGGCAGAATGCCCCCTTAATATGGTAGACACCTCTCACCTGGCAGCAGTTCCCCAAAATACACTCAATCTGACAGCAGTGCTTCCCCAAAAATAGGTAGCCCCAGGTCTATAGGTGTCCCCAGAATAGGTGGCCAGCAGTATAGATGTCCCCAGAACAGGTAGCCAGGGGTAGAGATATCCACAGAACAGGTAGCAAGGGGTATATGTGCCCAGTATACGTAGGCAGGGGTATGTGTCCCCAGTATATGTAGCCAGGGGTATATGTGCCCAGTATATATAGCCAGGGGTATATGTGCCCAGTATATGTAGCCAGGGGTATATGTGCCCATTATATGTAGTCAGGGTTATAATATGTGCCCAGTATATATAGTCAAGGGTATATGTGCCCAGTATATGTAGCCAGGGGTATATATGCCCAGTATATGTAGCCAGGGGTATATGTACCCAGTATATGTAGTTAAGGGTATATGTGCCCAGTATATGTAGGCAGGGGTATATGTGCCCAGAGTAGGTAGCCAGGGGTATATGTGCCCAGTATATGTAGTCAGGGTTATATGTGCCCAGTATATGTAGTCAGGGGTATATGTGCCCAGAGTAGGTAGCCAGGGGTATATGTGCCCAGAGTAGGTAGCCAGGGGTATATGCCCAGTATATGTAGTTAGGGGTATATGTGCCCAATATACGTAGGCAGGGGTATATGTGCCCAGAGTAGGTAGCCAGGTGTATATGTGCTCAGAATAGGTAGCCAGGGGTATATGCCCAGTATATGTAGTTGGGGATATATGTGCCCAATATATGTAGGCAGGGGTATATGAGCCCAGAGTAGGTAGCCAGGGGTATATGCAGGGCTGTGGAGTCGGTCCAAAAATCCACCGACTCCGACTCCTCAGTTTAGGATTCCTCCGACTCCATGACTCCGACTCCTCTAATTTGCATATTACAATTTTGTTGATTAAAAGTATGTAACATGAAATTCGTCTCTTAACTGCCAACGCTTAGGAATTTTACAAGACAACTGAAGTGAGAAGGATATGTAGACTACTATATTTATTCCCTTTAGACTAAAACTAGTCCTTGGTAAGAGTACTTGTAAAAGGTACAAACCGGAACAAAGAACATCTATCAGGCCCTAGGCAATGTAAGTAAGGGTACATGTAAGAATTATGTGCAGGTATTCTGCAGGGGAATGAGGGGATTGTAAACAGACAACACCTCTGTGTTCAATGTGCACAGCATTCTCAGTGGATTCCCTGCAGCTCTGTGGGGAGTGCATATGTAGAGTATAGTACTACTGTGTAACAAAGTAAACCTGAGACAGATGAAATTAAAGTTTTATACATAACTGGGGCTTCCTCCAGCCGCCTTCAGGATAATCAGTCCCTCGTTGTCCTCCTCCACCACCTGGATCTTCTGCTATGAGTCCAGGTACTTGAGCCAGTCAGGCGTAGTGCACATGCACACACTGCGCCGCCAGGAGCATACTACACCTGTGCAGCACTATTGCGCAGGTGCAGAATGTTCCTGGCTGTGGGAGCGGCATGCGGCCGGACAGCGCTGACTGGCTGAATTACCAGGACTCATAGCAGAAGATCCGGGTGGTGGAAGACAGTGAGGGACTGATTAGCCTGAAGGGGGCTGGAGGAAGCCCCAGGTATGTATAAAACTTTACTTTTCACCCGTCTCAGTTTACCTTTAATTTGTAGTCACCAAACCAAATTTTAATAACATATCAAATTATTTGATTTCATCAGCAAAGGGAGTGCATACATTTGCATAAATCAGCATCAATGCAGAATTATTTCCATCTCGTTGACCATCTCTATTAGTGACATGGCTAACCATCAGGCTTTATACTTACAGCATAGATGTTATTTAGTGTATATAAGAGATTCCTGTGTACACATCATATATACAGTCACAATCAGATATGTATATCTGACTTTAAAAATACAGGGACTGCTTTATTGAAGCAGCACAAGTAACTAATTTTGATTGGTTTATTTCATTTTTGTAGACTAAGCACAGCTATTACTGTATATATACTGTATATATACATTATTTTTAATGACTATTATCTGAGAAATAGAACATTTTATCATATTTTCTATTTTAATTACAGTTACAAATTCATTAGGAGTCGGAGTCGGTGCATTTTTTCCCGACTCCGACTCCAGGCACCCAAAATTGCCCGACTCCACGACTCCGACTCCACAGCCCTGGGTATATGTGCCCAGAGTAGGTAGCCAGGAGAATATGTGCCCAGAGTAGGTAGCCAGGGGTATATGCCCAGTATATGTAGTTAGGGGTATATGTGCCCAATATATGTAGGCAGGGGTATATGTGCCCAGAGTAGGTAGCCAGGGGTATATGTGCCCAGAGTAGGTAGCCAGGGGTATATGCCCAGTATATGTAGTTAGGGGTATAAGTGCCCAGAGTAGGTAGGCAGGGGTATATGTGCCCAGAGTAGGTAGGCAGGGGTATATGTGCCCAGAGTAGGTAGCCAGGTGTATATGTGCCCAGAGTAGGTAGCCAGGGGTATATGCCCAGTATATGTAGTTAGGGGTATATGTGCCCAGAGTAGGTAGGCAGGGGTATATGTGCCCAGAGTAGGTAGCCAGGTCAGGTGTCCCCCTCCCCAGCAGGAGGGGAGCAGCGCAGAGAACTGCTATCCCTCCCTCGCTTTCCCCTCCATTACTGTCCGGGTGGCTGGCAGCGGCGGGCGGAACTTACCTCCGTCTCGTCGCAGCGCCAGATGGATCTGCCTCTGGTCTGGTCCAGACCAGAGCAGCGGCTGTGCACCCGAACTTCCGGCCGGCGCTGGAGCGAGACGTGAGTTCCGCCCGCCGCTGTCGGCCAGCCACCCGGACATTGGAGGGGAGAGGGAGGGAGAGCACCTAAGGTGAGGGAAGGAGGGGGGAGATGGCCCCACCGTCCGCACAGCTCTCCCTCTTCTCTGCGCTGCTCCCCTCACCCCCCGCAAAAAAAACCCCCCGAAGCTCAGCTGGGCGCCCTTGAGGACCAGGCGCCCCGGGGCACTTGTCCTACCCCGACCCCATTGGTCATTGACAAACAGAGTAAAAGCAAGTAAAAACGTACCCACATTACTTCCTGTTGGCATACTAACAGTAAGCATAGAAAGATGAAGTGGTGGGACATCTAATTGCCAAATAGTAAATTACACACTAACACATTACACACAAATACGGGAAAATTGATACTTACCTGTAATTTTCCTTTCCTGGTGCATCTCCATGTCGGCATACTCATGGGGTTAGCTCCGCCCCTCTAACCCCTATAGGACCAATCAAAATTCTATATATATATGGTCCCTACCCCTTCCACCTCATTCTAATAATTTAGAACTCAGAACTGATGGACCAGGGTGGGACGTATGCCGACATGGAGATGCACCAGGAAAGGAAAATTACAGGTAAGTATCAATTTTCCCGTTTCCCTGGTGCCTCCATGTCGGCATACTCATGGGATTTGCATAGTAGTAATAAGAGACCAAACGGGTGGGTGCTATCAACAACTATTTATGTACTGCTGATAAAACACTCTGTCCAAATTTAACAGAAGTCAACAGAGCTGGATTCACTCTGTAATGATTTATAAATGTGTTAGGCGACGACCAATTTGCTGCCTTGCAAATATTTATCAACGAGACTCCAGTCGCTGCTGCCCAAGAGGAAGAGATACTCCGCGTCGAATGTGCTGAGGTAGAAGAAGGTGCTTCTGACCCTCTGGCTCTATATGCTTCCTTAATCAGTCGGACCAGCCATGCTGCTATGGTCCTAATGGCGACTTCCTTTCCTTTCCTTGGACCTGCTGGATTCACAAACAGGTGATCCGAATTTCGGAATGTACTGGTTACCTGAAGATACAATTGCAACCATCTTGCCACATCTAATGGATGCCCATTAGGAAACCCATCTTCCATAGGAAAGGCTGGCAACGTCCATTCCTGATTCAGATGCTTTACTGATATCACTTTTGGAAGGAAATGTGACATTGGTCTTAGTACCACTCTGTCTTGAAAGAAGCTCAAGAAGGGTTCTTTCCAACTCAGTGCCCTTATTTCTGATACTCTTCTTCCTGATGAAATTGCGATCAGAAAAGCCATCTTTAAGGTCATGTTCCACACTGAACATTTCTCTGGAGGTTCAAATACTTCAGAAGATAAATATTCCAGAACCAAGGGAAGATCCCAACTTGGACATATTTTCTGTAACGGCGGTCTCAACTTCATGATGGCCTGGAAAAACTGCTGCACCAATCTGTGTGATGCCAGTTGTGTGCCAACTAATGCTGATATTGCTGAAACCTGTACTCTGAGTGTTCTTACAGTCAGTCCTATATCGAAACCTGTTTGCAGGAACTCCAAGACGTGTGGTACTGAGGGAGTAAGGTAATTCACTCTCTTCTGTAAAGAGAACTCAATAAATCTTCTCCATACTCTATAGTAGGTATTATTCGTAGAGGACTTTCTTGCTTTTAGCAATGTTTCTGCCACTGTTTGTGAAAATCCTGCTTTCAACAAATTTTCCCTCTCAATCTCCACGCAGTCAACGATATTCTGTGAATATGCTGATGTCTCAGTTCTCCTTGAGACAAGAGGTCTGATAACAGGGGAAGCTTCCAATGGGGTGCCACTGACATTTTGAGAAGTAACGGAAACCATGGCCTCTTTGGCCAGAATGGAGTTATCACTATCGCTTCCACATTCTCTGCTTGAAGTCTGTTCAAGAACCTCAATATAAGCGGAGTCGGGGGAAAAGCGTAGATCATATTCGCCCTCCATGCCTGAGTCATTGCATCCACTCCCTCCGCCTTCTTGGACGGGAATCTGGAGAAGAACCTTGGCAATTGGCAGTTCAGATCTGAGGCGAACAAATCCAGCTGCGGCAGACCCCAACGTTGCACTAACATCTGGAAGATCTCCTTTTTCAACATCCATTCGTTGTTCTCTATCCGGTGTCTGGACAAAAAATCTGCACGTGCATTCTGATTCCCTGGAATGTACACAGCTCTTAGTGACAATAGACTCTTCTCTGCCCACCGCATGAGTGGTTCCACTTCCTTCATTAGAGACTTGCTCCTGGTGCCTCCCTGCTTCTGCACGTAGGCCACTGCCGCCTTGTTGTCCATTTGGATACAAACTGCATGTCCGATCAATAGATGAGCAAAGGCTTGAGTTGCCCTGAAGGCTGCTCTCAACTCCAGAATATTGGATACAACCTCCGTCTGGGGATTGTTCCATCTCCCTTGGGCCCATTTGTTCATACAATGTGCTCCCCAGCCCATCCTGCTGGCATCCGATGTAACAATGATCCAGTGATATGGAGATAACTGATTGGCATTGCATAAGTTCTGCTGCTGCATCCACCACAGAAGGGACATCCTGACTTTTTGAGATATCTTGATTAACTGTGTCATCGAGTGATGGTTCCATTGACTTAGAAATAAGTCTTGCAGAGGTCTCATGTGCCACCTGCTCCATTTCACCATTACTATGGCTGAAGACATTAATCCTAGCACATGCATACATGTTCTTGCCGTCAATGAGTGTTGATGGAAAATCCATCTGACTTTGTGAATCAGGTCTTGAACCTTTGCGTCTGGTAGGGATACTGAATCGTTCACTGTATTGAACACTGCGCCTAGATATGTCAGTATTCTGCTTGGTTCGAACTGGCTTTTGCTTAGATTGATAACCCAACCCAAGTCGGTCAGGAAGTCTATTACTTTCTTTGAGTCTTTCAGTAGATCTTCTTTTGATCTTGCCACTACCAGAATGTCGTCCAGGTAATGATGAGCTTTTACTCCCTGCGTCCTTAGTTCGGCTATTGCTGACACCAGTATCTTTGTAAATGTCCGAGGAGAGGTTGAAAGTCCGAATGGCAGCGAACAGAACTGTAGATGGTTGTTCCCTAGAGAAAATCTCAGATACTTTTGATATTGATGATGTATGGGTATATGGTAATAGGCATCTTGAAGGTCTATGGACATCATCCAGTCGCCCGGGGATATTGCCAATATTATCGATTGTAATGATTCCATCTTGAATCTGGGCACCTTTATCGACCTGTTCAGATATTTCAGATCTATAACCGGCCTGAATCCTCCTGATTTCTTCTGTACCATAAACAGAGGCGAATAGATCCCTTCGAATTTTTCCGAAGTCGGCACCGGTAGTACTACTTTCTGTCGTACCAAGGACTGGACGTATTTCAACAATACCTGCTTTTTCTCTGTATCTGCTGGGATTCTTGTAGGAACCCATCTGTCTTGCGGTAACCTCCGAAAAGTCCATTTGTGCCCATTCTTTATCACCGAATGTACCCATGGGTCTCGAATCTTCTCCACCCAAACTTTGACAAATGATCTTAGCCTTGATCCTTCTGTCACCGCTTGGGCGGGCGCACCTTCAAAAAGGCTGCTTTTGCTGTCCTCCGGGCTTGGTTGATGATTTTAGGGACCTTGCCAGGTTAGCCTGAGTGCTTCTCCAGTTCTTCCTAAATGACCTTCCTGGTCTATAACTCTTGGCGTCAGAGAATCTGTTTGTCGGCTGTCTTTTTGTACTTGGATAGTTCTTCTTTACTGGTCTATCTTGCGGTAGCAGTCCCGATTTTCCTCCTGTCACTCTTGTAATGGCCTTGTCCATCTCTTTGCCAAACAGTGACGAACCATCAAAAGGAATCTTCACCCAGCTCTGTTTTGATCCCATATCTGCCTTCCAGTGCTTCAGCCATAAGGCCCTTTTAGCTGTTACCGAGTTCAACATTACTCTAGACGCAGCCCTCAAGGTATCCATTGCGGCTTCACTGATGAAGTCAGCTGAAAGCTTCAAATCATCTAATGCTGTAATTATCTCTGATGGATCCACTCCTTTCTCAATTGCCTCTTCTATATTGGCGATCCAGACACTTAATGCCTTTCCAACCGATGTCAGTGCTATAGCAGGTTTACAGATTTGTCCAGTTGTAAGATAGACTTTCTTCAAATCATTATCAATTCTCCTATCCAGGATATCCTGGAAAGTTACTGTATTCTCCATTGGTAGGGTGACATGCTTCATTAATCTTGAGAGTGAGGCATCAATTATCGGTGGAGAGGATAAGAAAGGAGCTTCTTCTTCTTTAATTGGATACAGCTTCGAAAACTTATTGTGTAGGGATGTCTTGTTCTCCACTTTCTCCCATTCTTCCAACACGATATTTTTAATTTCTCTCATCAAGGGAAAAGAACAATGTTTCTTAGACAGATGAGTATAGTACTCCTTATTCTGCGGTTGTTCCTCAGGAGGGTCCTTCCATTCCAGAGCCTCCTTTACCGCGGAGATAAAAGGTGCCGTAAGAGAGAAGCTAAAGAGGCCTGAAGACAGTTCCTCGTCTGATGCCTCTGGATCTGGTTGCCTTTCTGTCGTATTTGCCTCAGCTTGTGACGTACTTGCTGATGAGGAGAGCGTGGCTACTTCCTCTCTCACTACTCTCCTTATTACTTCCACCAGATCTTCTGTCTTTGCTTCATTCTCTTTTGCCACTTGACCTAGGCAAGATGAGCATAAGGTTTTTCCCCGCATAGCCACCCCCGGGCATGCCCAGCACTGGCCCTTATCTGGCATTGATTGCTTTCTCGGGGATCTAGATCTGGATCTTGAATGGCGTGATGATCTATGTTGTTTATCGTAATAGGTTGAAGGGCCATAATGAGATTTTGATCTTGACTGTCTGCTTCGGTAAGATCCTCCACTTCTGTGCCGTGACTGTGACCGAGGGCTATTAGCACCTCCTTGTCCCGGTGGAATCACATAAGAGCTGAAAAACATAATTTATATATTCATGAGCTCAGTGATCCTGCATAAGCAAGCTTTTTTTTTTTTTTTTTTTTTTTTTTTTTTTTTTTTTATACTCTCCCCTTACCCAGAAGGTCCATAATGATCGCCAACCTCAGCGGAAGCGTCCACTATAAGGAAAAAAATAAACAAATAAATACATAAATAACTAAGCAGACATGCTCCTCGTATGATCATTAAGGTATGCTGTATACCTATTGCACACCCTAGACAAAAAACTGCTAATTACCTCCAGAATTATCAGAAGCTTCTCCCTCCTCCATTAGTCCTGTCTCCGGAATGAGGGTAAGCCAACAATACTTTACAACAATTGTGCAATATAAACAGCAAAACTAGCAGCCCATCCGCCTGCCAGCTGGTCAGCCTTACACTGAGCTATCTGGCCGACTTTAAATAGGCCGCCCCCGCCGTCTCCAGCGTGGTCACGCAATACTAGGGCATTATGCCCACAACAAAGATGGCCGCCACACTCCCTGGTCCCTCAGATGAGGACTTCCGGCGGCTCGCGCATGCCCAGACGCCATTTCCGCACGCCGGGAACATGCTTCAGAGCTTTTGCCGCTCCAATACTGCTCTGCCCAAAAACAGCCGCCCATCTTACCTGCTTCATCCGCGCAGATGTCGGAACCAAAGCGCGACATTGCTGCTCCGCTCTCCAGCTTCTCTATGCCCCTAGAATCCTCCTGGACGCTTCCACTCCGCATTTAGCTGGAAACTGAGGCAGCTCCACCTGAAATACCCGGTACAGGTACAGGGGTACAATTGGACGCATTTAGCAGCCCATTACACAGGAAGCTTAACCTGTGGCATGGGCAAGGGGAAGAATACCAAAACCTAAAGAAAAATAGCTTAACCTAAAACTTTAACAGACACAGGTCCTATAGTGTCTGAGGACGGAAAAAAGAATGAGGTGGAAGGGGTAGGGACCATATATATATAGAATTTTGATTGGTCCTATAGGGGTTAGAGGGGCGGAGCTAACCCCATGAGTATGCCGACATGGAGGCACCAGGGAAACATACATTTCCCATAAAATTAACCCCCTACCTCCCCCACTGTCCCATAGTTACCAAAATAAAACATATTACATAAATAGTTACTTTAAAGTGGATCCGAGATGAACTTTTTCTCATTGCATAATTGTGTTCCTTTCCTATTGTTTATAGGGCATTCCTCAAGCCAAATACTTTTTTGTTTTAATACTCTAATTCCCTATAAACTGAATAAGCCACGCCCACAGGTTTTCAGAGAGCCTAGGCACTGTCAAAGTAGCAAGGGCTCATAGGAGCTCAGTCTGGGCAGGAGGAGGGGGAGGTATTACTAGCCAGAGATTTCAGAGGCAGAGGGGAGGAGGAAGTAGGAGGGGGGGGAGGATAAGGTTTGTTTGCTCAAGATGCAGATAAGCCTGCCTCTGTGTAATGTTTACAAACAACATGGCTGCTGTCCTTGTATCACAGGAAGAAATAATCATATTTTATTAAAGCGGTTTTCAAATAGATTTGCTGTGTAAACTATCTAAACTTTAGATAAGATATATAGACAAGTTACTTGTTATTGTTAGTTTTTCATCTCAGATCCGCTCTAGACTCAACTTTTTCAATATGTATGTTTTGAGGATATGTTACTGTTATTTTAACAAATAAGAGCTTGCAGTAAGTGACGGACGCAAAACTAAAAAATTTCGAAATATAATATTGTCGTCCCTATCCACAGTCACCTTCCCCTTAGACTTCAAACAGACCACCGTACTACCCCTGCTCAAGAAACCCTCCCTCGACCCCTCACTACCGCCCTATCTCTCATCTCCCCTTTGCCTCAAAACTCTTTGAGCGTCTGGTTCACAAACGCCTGACCCAGTACTTCAATGCCAACTCCCCGGTAGACCCCCTGCAATCTGGATTTCAGCCTGCCCATTTAACTGAAATAACGCTCACCAAAGTGGTTAATGACCTCGCCTTAGCTAAAGCTGAAGTCAAATACTCCATTCTCCTCCTTGACCTTTCAGCAGCTTTTGACACAGTGGACAATCCCCTACTCCAGTCCATGGGCATCCACGACCTCGCCCTGGCCTGGTTCTCATCCTGCCTCTCCAAATGCACCTTCGCAACCTCCTTCAAGTCCTCATCCACCCCCAACCACCTCTCGGTGGCAGTCCCCCAAGGCTCTGTCCTTGGCTCCTACTGTTCTCCCTATACGGGGCCTGTTTTGCACTGACTGCTGGGTGCTGCTGCTGGCCTTGTACTGGCTCCTCGTCTTGTACTGTCTGGCAGGAGCTGCTGCTGGCCTGGCACTGAGTGGCGGGAGTTGCTGCTGGCTTGGTACTGATTGGCGGGAGTTGCTGCTGGACCTACACTGGCTGGCGAAAGCTGCTGACCTTGTACTGGCAGGCTTGCTGTATTGCAGCTTATTTAGGTCTACTGGTGTGTATTCTATATTTGTCAGTAAAGGCTGATGAAGCAGTGGAGTGTGCAGGCTAGCAGGGCTCTGTTATAGTAGTAGTCAAGAACTTGCAAGTGAATATGCTTCTACAATTAACCTAAGTCAGTATTCCTGGGCTCCTGAGGAGAAAACAGCATCAGGCACCACTGTGGAGTGTATCTGCATAATGTTAGCAAGTTACACTCCCAGTACCCAAGACACTGGCCTGCCCCTTTGCTCACCATCATAGCCGGCCTTTGACCTGAGCGACCGGAGCGGTCGCTCAGGGCGCCGGCTTCCAAGGGGGCGCCTATAGCTGGTTGCCTATACTGAGGGCATCTACACCTGATTTCCTATACTGGGGGCACCTATGGCTAGCTACCTTTATTGAGGGCACCAACACCTGCCTACCAATACTAGAGGCACCTATGCCTGGCTACCTATGGGGGGGGGATGGAGGCCTTCAACTGACTTCCTATAGGGCACCTACACATGAGATCCTATATTGGGGGCACCTATACCTGGCTACCTATCTATACAGAGTCTGAGGGTGTTTTTTGGGGAGGGCGCACCCCGGCTATAATGCGTGGTGCAAATTGTCCGTGCTGTGCTATTATTCTAAATGGGGTGGGGGGATGAAGGGGGGGCACAAAAATCAGGTTTCGCTCAGGGCGCTGTGAAACCTAAGGCCGGCCCTGCTCACCATGACAACTCCCCAGCTGAGAAGATGCAGGAAGCAGAGGCGGGGGCCCGGACATAGCATTGGGCTGGCTGGCGGTAAGTGCTGCGCAGGCTGAGGGGTTAGATGGAGAGATGGCGGTGGAGCGCAGGCAGGCCGGCCGGATTTTGCAGTGTGGTGTGCCAGATGCGGGCCATAGTTTGAGGATGCCTGTACTAGGGACATATTTTAAACGTACTAACGGGGACAAATGGGCAAATAAAATGTAAGTTTGTTTTTTTTTTTTTTTTTTTTTTTTTTTTTTGGTAACACTATTTTTATTTCAATTATGAAGAAAAAGGTATACAGGTACATCATAAATTATCAACATTTTGTACAAGACAATACACATTAGCCACTTGATGACTGAAGGTTTTTCCCCCTTGTGGACCAGAGCAATTTTCACCTGTCAGCGCTCCACCTTTCTTTCGGCAATAACTTAATTACTACTAATCACAGCGTAATGATCTACATCTTGTTTTTCTCGCCTCCAATTAGGCTTTCTTTGGGAGGTACAGTATGCCAAGAATTATTTTATCCTAAATGCATTTTCACATGAATTTAAAAAAAAAATGAAAAAATGCATTATTTTCAGTTTTTGGCCATCTTAGTGTTAAAATAAAACGTTCTAATGCGGATAAAAGCCACACAATTTATTTGCCCGTTTGTCCCGAAGAGTTTGGGTACTGTGGGAGGGTGTGGGAGGAAAATAGTTAATTATAAAAGTCAGTGTGGGGATTTTTATTAAACAAAAATGAATTTTGGTGTAATATATTATTTGGCCACAAGATGTCCTCAGTCATTTCCAATTCACGTACGTAAGCACGTGAATCGGAAGTAATGCGTAGCAGTGTAAGAACAGGAAGATACAATAATTGCTGGTGTCTCGTTTACGTCGGCATTCATTGGATCAGGGACATAGATTTATGAATGGGACCGCAGGTCCCATTCATTAACTTCCCCTCTATGCGGCGGGAACAGCAGTGTGTGCGTGAGCGTCGGCTGCACGCCGCTGCAGACTTGTATTCACGGCCCTGGTGCATCCTGTCAATTTTGCAGGGCCGTGAATATACTGCACGGCATGCAGCAAGTAGTTAATAGGCTCAAGAAGTGAGGAATCAATAAGTGTTTGAGGCATTGCGCCAGGACAGGGGGAGTGTACGGATAGTATATCAGTGTCCAAGTCCAGATCTTAGGCCGGAACAAGTGAGGTGACAAAAGTTGGGCCTGTTAATAAGACCTAATGCAGAGTTTCACAAAGTCTGTGCACATGAGAATAAAAAGTTTAATTTTTGAACAGTCTTCAATATGAACTAAAATCGAGTATAAAAGAAAAACAGTAACCCATGTATTTGGTCCAAGGAACTGGTAGAGGGAGGAAGGTCAGAATGGTTCTAGTACTTTTTTTTTCCCCGTAGTATAAAGTAGCCAAAGTAGTAGATCAAGGTGTGCCCTAGGGTTGGCCCCAATGTCTAAGAGTATCCAGGAAGCTTTAGTCATTAGAAAAGTGGCTTTCCCATGGACCCCAAATTTTGTCAAAGCGTATTTCAGAATCCCTTAAGGTAGTGGTGAGTTTTTCCATAAGCTTGATCCATTTAATTTTTATTAGAACTTCCGAGAGTTCTGGAGGGGCTATTTTTTCCAGTTTGAAGAAATGGATAGCCTTGCGGCAGTAAGGATACAGATAATCAGAATTCTTTCAAATGTATGGGTCTGAGGGAGAGACCTACCTAAAAGCATATAGATGGGATCCAGGGGAATAGACACCTCCAATACTTGGTGGATTCGTTTTTGGATCTCCAACCAGAAGGTAGACAGAACTGGGCAGGACCAAAAAATATGATCTAGCGTTCCTTTGAGGCCGTAGCCTCGCCAACAGAGGTCGGAAGATCCAGGGTAGATAAGAGATAACAAGGCTGGTGTTAAGTACCATCTGAATAGTATTTTGTATATGTTCTCTTTAATTTGTACACACATTGAGGAGTCTTTGGCATTTTGTCAGATGGAATCCCAATCGGAAATAGAGAGAGATTGGGGCAAAACAGATTCCCATTTAGTCATGTAGGCATGGGCAGGGATTAAAGTGAAGGATTTGGTACAGAGGAGTGCATATACCTGAGTTATCAGACCCTTTTGATGGCCTCTTTGGATGCAGAGGTCCTCAAAAGTTTTCAGACGACACAAAGTGGAAGGGTTAGGTAGCAGGGTTTTCAGGAAATGAGAAATTTGACTATATTCTAGAAAGAGTTTGGGGGATGGGGGGAAATGTTCGCAAACATGTTCATAAGTTATGAACGATGTGTAGGAAGGTTGTAACCAATCTTGAAGTCTAAAAAATCCTTTGGAGTACCACCGCTTCATGAAGTCCTTATTTAGGCCAGGTTTAAAGTTGGGGTTACCCAGAAATGGTTACAGTCTATGAGGAGATCGTAAAACTGCATCCATAGCTGTGTTAGCCCAAAGGCGAATCATAAATCTGGTGGTAGATAAGCCCAATGAGGTCGGTGAGAGACGGGGAGGATTTGACCAAATGAGTGAGGCTAATGATATTGGAAGTACTTGAGTTGCTTCGATTAAGGCCCATTTGGTTCTAGACAGAAAATCGGAACATTCAGTGATCTGGTGGAGTTGGGTAGCTTTGTAGTACAAAGTGATATTAGGTAGACCTAGGCCCCCCTGATCCCGCAGAGCCATCATGACCGACCTTGGAACCCGGGGTCTGCGGGTTGTTGAGCTTTTTGTAGGGGGGCAAGCTGGGATGAGGGGACAGCAATTGGGAGGGTTTCAAACAGATATGGTATTCGAGGTAAAACATTCATCTTAACCGAATATAGGCGCCCTATCCATGAGATGGTGTATTTACACCATTTGTGGAGGTCTTGGATGATTGAGTTGATGATATGTGGATAATTATGTTTATATAAGGAGCCATAGGTTGTTGTGAGGAATATGCCTAAGTATTTTAGTGAGTGTTTCCTCCAGTTGTAAGGGTAGAATTTTTGGAGGTTGTTGAGTAAAGGGGGGGGGGACATTAATAGGGAGGGCTTCGGTTTTGTCTTGGTTGAGTTTGTAGCCCGAGAGATCTTCATATTCTTGCAGTAGTTTATGAAGGGTTGGTAGGGAAGTTAAAGGTTCAGTGAAGTTTAAGAGGACGTCGTCCGCGAAGAGGGAGATTTTGTGTTCCCAGTGGTTCTGGGGAACTCCTTTGATGTTTGAGTTGGTGCGTATGGCACAAGCCAGGGGTTCAATACTAAGTGCGAAAAGCAAAGGAGAAAGCGGGCACCCCTGTCTTGTGCCATTACGTATGGGGAAGAATGATGCCGGTGCTGAGGGAAGCTTAATTGTGGTGGAGGGTTTGGAGTACAGAAACCTAATTAAATTATAGTAAGGTCCGGTGAACCCTTGGTGCTCTAATAAGGTAAAAAGAAAAGGCCATGAGAGCCTGTCGAAGGCCTTCTCGGCATCCAAACTTAGGAGCAGAGAAGGCCTTCCAGAGGCCCCCATTAGCTCAATGAGATCTATGACCTTCCTAGTGTTGTCACCAGCTTGCCTTCCTTGTATAAACCCAACCTGGTCATTGTTGATCAATGAAAGAAGGATAGGATTGAGTCTGTTGGCCATAGCTTTGGTAATTATTTTGAGATCTGAGTTTAGGAGGGAGATGGGTCTGTAGCTCTGGGGGATCAGAGGGTCCTTCCCCTGTTTCGGGATCATTGTGAGGAGAGATCTCAGGAAGGAGTCCGGGGGTTGGTCGCCCAATAATAGCTTGTTTCCTAAAGAAATTAAGTCAGGTAGTAAGGTGGTTTTTAACACTTTTATAATATTTATATGAGAAGCCATCAGGGCCTGGAGTTTTAGAGGATGGAAGGTGTTTGAATACTTCCTCAAATTCTTCAGGGGAAAAAGGCGTATTTATAGCTGTTAACTGGGTGGGTGAGAGTTTAGGGAGGTTGAGGGTTTCCAGAAAGTTGATAGTACGGGAATGGGAAGAGGAGCTAGGTTGGTGACCTGGGAGGTTATACAAGCCCTCATAATATTCTGAGAAGATTCGGGCAGTTTGAGAGGGGTTATAGTGTATAATGCCATCTGAGTCTTTCATGGAGTATATTTGGGATTGAGAATTCTTAGGGTTAAGCTTACGGGCCAGAATAGTATGGGGTTTGTTCCCCCTTTCAAAGAATAGTTGTCTGGTCCAGCGTAAACTCTTTTCTAGTTGAGCTGCTTGTAGTTGTTTAATTTCTAACTTAATAGATCTGAGGAGAGAAACATTTTCAGAGGTAGAGGAGATCTTGAAAGAGTCCTGGGCCTCGGAAAGTTTTTGGTATAGGACTTGTAGCTGGCGACTAGATTGCCGCTTTCTTTTAGTTCCCTCTGCTATGAGAATACCTCTAATAAAGGCTTTATGAGCCTTCCAGGCCACGCCAAAAGAGCTGACAGATGGGATATTTTCTGCGAAGAATGACTGAAGGTCATCCGAAAGTTTGGATACAAAAGCTTTATCTTGTAACTAGGATTCGTTCAATCTCCAGTGGTGGGATTTATGGAGGTTATTGAACCAATTCAGTTCTATGGAGACCCCTTAATGATCAGACCATGCGAAAGGATGGTGTTGGGAGTCAGTAAGTATAGATACCACTGGGGGGGGGGGTAGAAAAAAAATAGTCCAGTCTGGAGTGTGAAGCATGTGGAGGAGAAAAGAAAGTATAGTCTATGGATTTGGGGTTGACCACCCTCCAGAGGTCTTAACCTTCCTGGCGGTAAGCCCGAGCTGAGCTCGGGCTATGCCGCCGGAAGGCACCGCTCAGGCCCCGCTGGGCCGATTTGCATAATTTTTTTTTTCCTGCACGCAGCTAGCACTTTGCTAGCTGCGTGCAGTGCCCGATCGCCGCCGATCCGTCGCGCCGCAGCCGCCCCCCCCCCCCAAACCCCGTGCGCTGCCTGGCCAATCAGTGCCAGGCAGCTCTATGGGGTGGATCGGAATCCCCTATGACGTCACGACGTCGGTGACGTCAACACGCCCCGTCGCCATGGCGACGGGGGAAGCCCTCCAGGAGATCCCGTTCTTTGAACGGGATCTCCTGATCGCCGGCGGCGATCGGAGGGGCTGGGGGGATGCCGCTGAGCAGCGGCTATCATGTAGCGAGACTTTGTCTCGCTACATGAAATTAAAAAAAAAAGATTTGCTGCCCCCTGGCGATTTTTTAGCAAACCGCCAGGAGGGTTAAAGGTGGTATTTTCTCATTAGGACTCTGAATTGTCTAGAGTTCCGTTCATGTAATGGGGAAATGTTGGAGGTGCCCGGGGAAGAGGATCTGTCGAGATGGGAGGAGAATGCCAAGTTAAAGTCTCCTCCTAAAAGTAAGGAGCCTTCAGTCATTCTGTGCAATTTGGAGAGGAAGGAGGAAAAAAAAGTGGTTTGGTTAGTGTTTGTGACATAGACACATGCCAAAGTCACAGGTTTCCCTGCTAGGTTGCCTATCAGAATTAAGTACCTTCCCTGAGGGTCTGAGATAGTACGAGTAAGTTGGAGAGGGACATCTTTTTTTATTAAGATAACTACCCCAGCTTTTTTATTGGGGCCTGAGGATAGGTGTACTCCAGTGTATAGTTTACTATAGAACCGTATAGGATCAGCCCGCTGGAAGTGTGTTTCCTGGATCATCACTATATCTATACTTAACCTCTTGAGGTCCCGCAGTAGGGCGAACCTTTTTTGGGGAGTATTTAGCCCTTTGGCATTTATAGTAAGGCATTTAACCATTATCAAGAAGGAGAATTGACTTGGTAATAATGTAGTAGAACCAATCTGAGATATCAGGACATAGTTTAGACCATAGGGAGAAAAAAGAAAATAACAAAAACAGTAAACGTAGAACTAGTAGCAACGACCACTGTACAGTTATAGCTAAGTGGATGCCACTATTAAGAATGTGGCTATATATATCGGCGGCATAATTAAGCCACCTAGGTGAGGCAGTCCAGAAAAAGGGGGCCGGTAAAAACAGGTATAGCCCAAGTCTGGAGCGCCTCCTGAGGTACATACAGAGTGTCCAAGTGACCACCATAAGACAAGAGCTACAAGTAGTTACCTCCTGAAAATACGGTTGCATCTGGCAGGAAAAAGGGAAGCATCAGGGAAAATATAAAACCCCCATTTAAGACACAAAGAGGTGCAGTATACATAAAATGAACAACAAGATGGATTTTCCAATTAGTAAAGTGTAGAGTGGTCATCTTTTGATAATCAATAAGTGGAGTAAGATAGAACCTGATCGATCACCAATACTTGTAACAGTAGTAGTTTGAGGAGTGTCTATCAGCAATCAGGGTCTAGGAGGTGGAGGGTCAAGTTGGTTGGGCCTCCATGTCTTCTGAGGTGTTCGGAGAAGAGAGGCTGCGTAGAGGGACCTTGGTCCATTCAGATATATGTCGAACCTTGCGTGGAGGAGAGGATTCTGGGGAACGACGTCTGGGAGACGTGGAACGCAAAGGAAGACGTAGTCCATTTGTTTTAGGAAAAGATCTGCGTCATCAATGTCTTAAGGAGAAGGTCATTCCTTTTCTATTAACAATCAGTTGAAAGGGGAATCCCCACTTGTATGGTATCTTGGAGTCACGCAGAAGTTGTGTTACTGGCCGGAGGGCCCTGCGCTTAGCCAAAGTTATAAGAGAGAGGTCATTGTAGATTGAGATAGAGTCCCCTTTAAATTCAATAGCTGGGGTGTTGCGGAGTGCCTTAAAGAGTGCCTCTTTAGATTCATAGTAATGGAGACGAATAATCACATCTTTAGGTTTGTCTGCCTCTCGCAAAGATTGATTGGGAGGTCGGGGACGATTGTTTGAAAAAGCTCAAGAAGGTGTGCGTTCAGGTTGTCGTTAGAGACCTGCGTAACGATGCCCTTTATCCGGACATTTTGCCTGCGTTCTCTATTTTCCAAGTCCTCATGTCCCGAGCGGAGGCTTTTTAAGTCAGAAAGCATGAGACCTTGTTTGTCCTCCAATTCTGTTTGTTTCTGGGCTATAGAGTCCATTTTGGATTCCAAGGCGTTAGTTCGATCCCCGATGTCACTAATCTCCTTTTTTAAATCATTCACGGCAGAGATTATAAGTGACTGGAGAGAAGAGTAGAGAGTCTGGTTATGTTTCTGGAGGGTTGCCTCCTAAGAGCGCAGCGGTGACAGGGTCTGCTGGAGAGGCCTGCGGAGTAGTGGCTGGCAGGGGAGTACCCTCAGCGTGGGGCTGGGTGAGTTGAGCGGGCGGAGCGGCGCCATCTTGGGAGGAGGCCGGGCAGAGGAATTTGTCCATTGTGCCCGTTGTCCCTGGCTTGGTAGGGGGTTTGCTGGACATAACGTTCGGTGGGTGATGCTTGTGGCAGGAGGAGCGGAGGTAAGCCGCGCTCTGACTGCTGCTGGCTGCTGCGTAGTGGCTAAAATCAGTGGCGGTGTATTGGGAGCTCTTCTCTCAGGTGGCCATCTTGGAGAAGCCCGCGCATGCGCCTCAAATAAAATGTAAGCTTTATGCACCGTAGCACTTTTTTCTTTTAAATTTTATAATGGTTGAAAACTGAGAAATTATTTTTTTTCCATTTTTCTTTTTTCCGTTTTAGTACATTTCGAATAAAAGGATTAACAAAATATACCACCCAAAGAAAGTCTAATTGGTGGTGAAAAAAAAAACAAGCTATAGATCATTTTGTTGTGATGGGTAGTGATAATGTTATTGGCAAATGAATGGAAGGAGGCTGAAAGGTGAAAATTGCTCTGGTCCTTAAAGGAATCATCAGAGAAAAAAAAAAAAAAACCGGCGTTACTCACCTGGGGCTTTCTCCAGCCCCTTGTAGCTGACTGTCCCACGCTGTCCGCTCTGCACTCTCTGCCGCTGTCCCGGGCTCCCCTCACGGTGCAGAGGATGACCTTCGAGGTCATCCTTACTGTGCCTGCACAGTGCGCCGCGGACAGTGTGGCCATAATTGACAGACGGGCTTCACGCAGGCGCAGTAAGGACGTCCTCTAGGTAGTCCTCTGCACTGTGTGCGGAGCCCGGGAGGGCAGTGGAGAGTGGAGCTAACAGCGTGGGACAGTCGGCTGCAAGGGGCTGGAGAAAGACCCTGGTGAGTAACGCTGATTTGGTTTTGTTTTTTTTCCCCCTGATATCCTTTTAAGGGGAAAAACCGCTCAGTAGTCAAGTGGTTAAACCTGGGAGGAACGTATTTGGTCCATTTGCAAGCTGCATGAATTTGCATAAAAATTTAAATAAATCTGCATGAACTGGGCAATTTTTGCATCTGATCATCCCTAATCGCCAGGTGTCTAATAGACACATGTGTTAAATATTGGTAAATTGGGCACCCAACTGGAGAGTTGGGTGCCTGATGTAGCTGGTAGCAATTGGTTACTACATAGGCAGAGGTAGGTTAGGCATCAGTGGGGTGGGATTCTTTTGGGCATTTAAAGGTAGGGTTAAGCATTAGGTGTTGTATTTTTAAGGCACTAGGAGGGTTCAAGTGAGAATGGGTGCTGGGCAGTGCATAGTAAAATATCTGTAATCTAAATGACCAATATGTACTCCTCTGTGATGGGTTGACTTGTGGAAAAGGATGTGTGAATAGTTTGATCAGATGGTTGAGAGTTTAGAAACCTGAAAACTAAAGACCGTAATAAATTAAAACGGATGGCAGGCAAGTCCTTATTATGACACGTTCTATTTGCACCTGCAGGGTTGGTGAGGGGAACCAGTAGCAATATTAGCAAGGCATGCCTGTGTTTGTAATTCTGAAGGGCCAATGAATTCCCTCATATTGTACAGAATACACCACTTTTGATCAGCAGATGACATTAACATTGATTTTTGCAGGCTTCGTAGGCACTGCAGCTAAACTGCTGGCATGTACTGTCAGTACTGTACAAGGAAAATAGCAATTCCACATAATTATGCATGGCATATTCTAGACTCCTTTTAGTAGTTTAGGTTAAAATATCCTTCTAAAAGAAAACCATATAATTAAGTTAGAATATTGAATTAACAATCTGTCATTAGGAGCATAAGGGACAACTTGCAGGTACGGCAGGCCCAACCTGAGATGGGAGAAGGTGGTTTGGCACCCAAGACAAAGATGCCAAACCGCACCATCTGTTTAATCCTAATGGCACTCACTGATCACATTTCCAATTGCTGTATAGGAACGCAGTAGGGCTTGAATTACAACCTATATCTATCTGGTGGTCTGGGATGAACTTAATAATCCAGAGAAAAATAGTCCACATAATCATATACACCACTGTCCTGATGAAGACGTGTCAGGCGAAAACAGCGCTGGAAATTTGGGCTATGCCAAAGGCCATAATGTGAATTGCGGCTATAACAGCACTCAGTCAATAATTTGGCAGCCGTCAAAAGAAGTAGCCCAAATTACTATAAAAACAGCGTAATTAATTAAAGCAACAGCTGGAAGCTGAATTACCATGGCAGCCTGGAGGGGGAAATAGTAATTAACACTGCTGGGAGTCGTTTACATGTATGCCTCAGATCTAGTCAATATTGTTTATATGCAAGTACCTGCTGTTTTGGACCAGTGCCCTCCTGACCAAATTTGGCAGCCACTGTTTAGATTCTCACTCATAATTTTTTTTTTGTTTTTGTTCTTGGTGCAACTCACAATATAGATCTCATTGTGCGAGGTTTATAATTTCTGTTGTACTGTTTACATTGTAATCAGCGGCAATGTGCCATCGATTATCTATTGGTGCGCATCTTGATTTATACACCACCCTCAGACATAGCAATGTGCCAGAACACAGCATTATACCACAGTACCATAACAATAACATTATTCTCACAAATGAGCCTGCTTCTCTCTCAAATTGCATCTGAAAACCAGATTGATTTAATTTATTAATACTCGTCACTCATTACTCTACCCATTTACTTGGCTGGATACACCTTTAAAGCCAACCTGTGACAAGGAGGGGGTTACAATCTAGAAACCTACCTTATATCTGGGAAACTTCTGGATGGTCAGTAGGTTCCTCATATCCTTTGCTGCTGCTCAGAACCCTCTTCTTATTGTGGCGGCGCCCCTGTCCATGAATGATCTTCAGTACTGGGCATGTGCAAGTAAGGTCTGCACATGCCCAGTAGAACTTAGAAGCGTTCAAGCATAAAGGAAAAAAAGTCAAGCACAAGCACCTTCGTTCTGGACGTGTGGATCTTACTCAAGAATGTGCAGTACTAATAAACTACTATATATCGGGAGCATGGCCATGGGAAGCCAAACCAACACGCTCTTTTCATGTGTTTAGAGGGACCCAACACTGAAATGGTTGGGGTGTAGGAGGATCATGTAAGCTTCTGGTGTACCGAGGTATTTTTTGTCTTTTTTTTTAACTTTGGCTTCAGATACGCTTTAACCACTTAAGGACTGCAGTCATAAAACCCCTTAAGGACCAGAGCCTTTTTTTTCTATTCAGACCACTGCAGCTTTAACGGTTTATTGCTCGGTCATACAACCTACCACCTAAATGAATTTTACCTCCTTTTCTTGTCCCTAATACAGCTTTCTTTTGGTGCTACTTGATTGCTGCTGCAATTCTTAGTTTATTATATTCATCAAAAAAGACATGAATTTTGTCCAAAAAAAGTAAAATTTCTGTATACATTTTTGTCCAAATTTATTGTGCTACATGTCTTTGATTTAAAAAAAACCCATTCAGTGTATATTTATTGGATTGGGTAAAAGTTATAGCATTTACAAACTATGGTGCAAAAAGTGAATTTTCCCATTTTGAAGCATTTCTGACTTTTCTGAGCACCTGTCAGGTTTCATGAGGTGCTAAAATTCCAGGATAGTATAAATACCCCCCAAATGACCCCATTTTAGAAAGAAGACATCCCAAAGTATTCACTAAGAGGCATGGTGAGTTCATAGAAGATTTTATTTTTTTGTCACAAGTTAATGTAAAATGACACTTTGTGACAAAAAAAATAAAAAAAAGTTTCTATTTCTGCTAACTTGTGACAAAAAAATAATAATAATCTGCCATGGACTCACCATGCCCCTCTCTGAATACTTTGAGATGTCTACTTTTCAAAATGGGGTCATTTGTGGGGTGTTTACTGTCCTGGCATTTTGGGGGGTGCTAAATTGTAAGCACCCCTGTAAAGCCTAAAGGTAGTCATAGGACTTTGGGCCCCTTAGCGCACCTAGACTGCAAAAAAGTGTCACACATGTGGTATCGCCGTACTCAGGAGAAATAGTATAATGTGTTTTGGGGTGTATTTTTACACATACCCATGCTGGGTTGGAGAAATATCTCTGTAAATGAGATTTTTTTGATTTTTTTTTTTTCTTCACACAATTGTCCATTTACAGAGCTATTTCTCCCACCCAGCATAGGTATGTGTAAAAATACACCGCAACACATTATACTACTTCTCCTGAGTATGGCGATACCCCATGTGTGGCACTTTTTTGCACCCTAACTGCGCTAAGGGGCCCAAAGTCCAATGAGTACCTTTATGATTTCACAGGCCATTTTGAGAAATTTGGTTTCAAGACTACTCACGGTTTAGGGCCCCTAAAATGCCAGGACAGTATAGGAACCCCAGAAATTACCCCATTTTAGAAAGAAGACACCCCAAGGTATTCAGTTAGGAGTATGGTGAGTTCATAGAAGATTTTATTTTTTGTCACAAGTTAGCGGAAAATGACACTTTGTGAAAAAAACAAAAATCAATTTCCGCTAACTTGTGACAAAAAATAAAATCTTCAATGAACTCACCATACACCTAACGGAATACCTTGGGGTAGCCTGTACTCCATACCACACTCTACCAAGAGCGTCATCGCTAACAAGGGAAGAGATACCCGAGAGTGTGTACAATCCCATGGGAGAACTGTGACAATACTGTTATTGGTGATTGCAATGTGGCAAGTGCTAATGCTGCATCCTCCTTTATGTTCACATTATTCCTCATTTTCCCCAGGTTGCTTATTTGTACTGTATAGTACAATGTCAGTGCCATTCTTCTTGTCTCATAAATGTTATCAGGCATCAACTCGCAACCAGCCTGAAGAGAGCAGCCAACCATGACTTGACATATGATGTGTGCACCGCCCACTTTTTACTGTATCCAGAGTCAGTTTCACGTATGGGCCAAAAAACATGTTAACTAAACAGAAGTTTCATTATATTCAGGTTTGCTATACCAGACATTGCTCCCATAGACTTAAAATGGAGATTAGCCAAGACCTGGAGAAGTAGTTTACGATACCCGAATTTATTATGACGAGATTATACTGTGCTCAATAAATGTACTACTGTTCTTAACAGTGTCAGTAGTATGTCTGTCCTTGTCAGTAAAAAGGTGTTCCCCTTTGAACTTTTTAGCCTATTGGTCCTAATGCAATGGATGTTTTACCGGCCTACATTTGACTTTACTGTTAGTTCCTTCTCACCCACTGCAGTCTCTGGAAATGTTGAAAACTATCATGTCCTCCGTTTATATTGACCCTGTTTAGCACATTTTTGTTATGTCACTCCCCCTTGCTCTGTGTACATGTATTTGCTTGCTTTACACAAAGATAACCTTCCATTCCTAGGCCACAATTGAACAGAACTGTCAGTTGATATAAACAAACCTCGAGTGTCCAAAACTCAGCCTGTCACTTTCAGCTTTCTGCGGTAGATGAAAGGGACAAGCACTGAACCATGCAGAAAAGATGAGAATTCAGCCTACCCGTTGCTGAGGCGTTTTCTTAAGATTTCAAGTGTTCAGATTACACAGCCATTCTGATCTGCTGAAAACTATTTGTTTTCATGAGCACTGCTGTCTTTTCAACTGCCATTTGCCCAGCTGGCATGCTGATGTTTTTCCTTCAGTAATGTGTATCTGTTCCAGATCAGCGATTCACAAATATTTGACTTAACACCAGTCAGGAAAGTAGTTGTTAAAGTGAACGTCCGGACTAAAAATCGACTCAGCAGCACTGAAAAGGCCTGGTGTTTCTTTAACAGTTTCACAGCATCAGAACTTTGTTTCTCTTATCCAAGCCTCATTTTTAGCTGCGTAGAAGAAAACTGCCCGGGCTTTTTCCCCCTGATGCTGTGCAAAGCATGATGGGATTTCTGATGTTGTTGCTCTCGTTCTGCTGTTTTGGTGCAAATTTTTCTTTTTTTACATTTTGAATTTGACATTTAAAGCCTAGCGTGTGCAGCTTGGAGGGGTTATCAGGACACAGGACATTTGGAACTGTGTTTCCTGCTCCTTGTCACCTGCTTTCAACCAAAAAGATGGCTGCCCCCATGACAAAGATGGCAGCCCCCATGAATCACAAACATTTGCCTGTTCTTTTAAAACAGAGTGGGTAAAAAATTATATTACCTATCTATTCTAATTAACATAACTAATGTAACTTAATGACAGTATGTTTGTTTAGGCTGAAGTTCCCCTTTAAGGCTCAGCCATACTTGTGCCTGCACAGTACAGCCAGCTGCGCTCATACGCAGAAGGAAAAGCGACCATCCAGAGCCCTCCCTCTACTTAGGTAAGTATCTTTTTTTTTTTTTTTTTTTTTTTTTGTGTTACAGGTTTGCTTTTAAGCCCCAGTTCTATATGAAAGATTTGTAATTGTTGATAAAGGTGAATAAGGACTATCCCATTACTCAAATAAATTGCATATTTGATGCAACTGTTCCAGAGAAATTTCCGTTAACCATGTACCAGCTTGAGGCAGTATATCTAAATCCTGTGGGAGGACTGTTCCCATTCCAGGGGTGTAAATATATACTCCCCAACACCCCCCCCCCCTGCAATCGCCACGGTGCGTGCTCCCTCTTGCTCCAGCGTGTGTTTCTGTGTGCATTCTTGTCGCCGCCTGTCACTAGACCAGTGAATGAGATCACAGTTCCCATTCACCGATCTAAGTGCCTGTGATCAATGTGTAACGATTGCGGAATTATTTCCGTGGTCAGCGCACAAGATGCGCGCTGACACTGCGGAAATCCCCCACAAGCGTGTAAAATAACAGAACCCAGCTGTGGTGCAATGCACCTGTAGAGGGGAATTCTCACCAGCAGATGGAGCTGTGGAGCGCAGAGGAACACAGCCTCTGCATTGCCACAGATAGCAGATGGTAATTGTACGAGTTGAAGCAATGCAGGGCAAGATAGCCCTTAGAGAGAGAGAGCACAGGGACAGAATGTATGTGTGTCCACCAATCTAGTCGGCACCCGGCGACGGTGAACACACAACAGTGGAAAACAAGTGGGAACGCAATCGCAAGAGTGGCGATGCCAAGAGTGACACAAGACCGAGTAAAGACAGAGCACAAGTGTAGCAAGAAGGACACAGCAAATAACAATGATCAGAACGCCAAGGAAAATAGCAAACGCACTCGCTAAGCGCGGTCGCCGCACGAAAAGCACAACAGCGACAAAGCACGCTAATGGTGCGGTCTCCGCACGAGAAGCACAACAGAGACAAAACGCGCCAACCCTAACTAACCAATGTAACACGAAAATGAATAGAGAACGCAAACGCTTGCTAAACGGTTACCTCACCGAGCCTACAGCAAGCGTTCGTTCTAGACAAGACAGACTGAGGGAGCAGCCAGTAGCAACCGCAGCTCTGGCCTACACTCCCAGAGTACAGAAGGAACCACTACCGCTGGGGCGGACGCGATCCAGACAGACAGATGGAGCAACCAGTAGCAACCGCTGCTCTGGCTTGCACCCCTAAGACAGAGTTCAGAAGGAGCCACCGCCACTACTGCTAGGGTGAATGCGTTCCCAACAGACAGAACGATTTCCTGTCGACCACTGCTGGCGAAGAGACAATCGCTACAGATAGACTACACAAGGCAAAACAGATAATACAACCTGACTACGCTAAACAGGAGTGCAAGGAGCACTCCCAAAGGGAAACTAAGCTAGCAATAATAGCCTACTACGAGCAGAGGGCTGAGACTTCCAGGCAAGTTAACAGGAACAAACCATCATGACCAGCAAGGAACTCTGGGAGGAAATGGTATTTATACTGCAAGCCATCAAAGGAAGCAGCTAAGCAATTTGCATGACAACTGGATGCAAATTCCTCACCACAACAGCAGCTCTGCAACTCGCAGAGTGAAGACAGGTCTCCTTTCCAGAGACCTGCAGCATTCAGACCTAAAAAATGGTCAAACAGCTGTCTGCCTGTGCAGACAGCAAAGCAGATCATTACACAATGCCTACCAGAATCAACAAAATGCCATGGTCATTGACAAAACAAAAGTACCACATACAAGTGTTACTTCCTGTTAGTGTACTAACAATATGAACAGGAAGATTCAGTGGGCCAAATAGTAAGACTACACTTACATACATTACACACATACATTAAAATGAAAAAAAAAAACATACTCTTCAGTGTTCTCTCCAGAATTTTTTTCTACCCGGTTGGCATGAAAAAATAGCCGGGTGGGACATGATGGAGGAAGGCAGTGCTGGTGCAACTCTGCTTATAGCATAGTAGGAGGATGCGGAGGCAAGCCAATAACAGCTGGGTGCTCCCCAAAATTAGCCGGGTGGAGCACCCAGCTAAAAGACTGGGGAGAACACTGCTCTTAACCATTTACCTCCCCTCCCATAGTTAACAAAATATACAACACTTTTATTAAAATAAATAGTTACCTTAGGGAATAAACGTTTTTTTAATATGTTTGTCATGAGGGTATATTACTGTTATTTTTGCAGATATGAGCTTGTAATTAATGATGAACGTAAAAGTGAAAAAAATACACCTTTATTTCCAAATAAAATATTGTCACCATATATTGTACTAGGGACATATTTTAAACATTGTAATAACTGGGACAAATGGGCAAATAAAATGTGGCTTTTATCCATAGTAGCACATTTAAAAAAAAAAAAAAAAAATATATATATATATATATATATATATATATATCATAAATAATGACATTTTTTTCATAGTATTCTTATTATTCCTGTTCCTGTATTCCGAGATTTGAGGGGTAATAAAACCTAATTCTGCTGTGGGGATGTGGCGTTTCAGCTCTACTCATATTAAATAGCCTGTAAAAAGAAGAATTTATTTTGGCTTCAGACTCTCTTTAAAGAACCAAGTCGCATGACCCAGAGCTGTCTCTGCAAAATATTATACTTCCAGGAGAGTGGTCGTTCCTCTTCCAGCACAGATAAGAGCTTGACCCCGCCCACTTTCACTTGTGTGTAACTGAAGAAGGATGTGGGCAGAGTCGGCTGACTAGCTGGTGCCCCCTCCCAGTTTCTTCAAACTACTAATGAGATGGGGGAGGAGTTTAAACAGAACACCAAATACTGTTCTGTCATACAAGCAGCATTTGAAAAAGGCACACAAAAACAGTTTTGCAAATGTAGTAAGCCATGTAATAAACAACTAAAAATTCTTAGTCCTCTTTCACAGTGCGACGTTAAAGTCGCACGTTAGAAAATGTTTCAATGCAGACTAACGCACAGCAACACTAAGTCTGTGCTACAGTGCGTGGTTCGGGGGGTTGGCCCTAGAGCTGCGCAGCCGCACTCGCGGCAATGCGGACTGCGAGGCCAGCTCCGGCGGCCATATTGGGAGCGGCATGAGAGCCCGACCCGGCCTGTGGGGTCGCGATCGGCACGGGGAGCGATTTCAGGAAGGGGACCCGGTGGAACTGCATGGAAGGCGCGGACGGCGTCCTCCGTGCATTTAAACATCTTGCAGGTACTTGGCTTTTTTAGCCATTTTGGCCTCGTAAGTCCTTTAACATCGCACTGAAACACAGCGTCCTACTGTGAAAGTGGCCTGAATGTATAATACACAAAACTTTATGCATTGCAGGTTTTGTACGATAATAGCGCTTTATAAATAAAGTTTATTATTAATCATAATATGCATAAAAACACATAAGCCTGAACTAGGAATTTAACTACCATCTTGGAAAATAATGGATTACAACTGTCAAAGTTAGACAAATTTCAGATGTAAAAATTGGCTATTAAAGATAATGACACCTGTTTGTTACTGGGTAACATTAGGATAATAGTTTTCACCATGGTAATACAGTACTAGAAAGCAATTCAATATTTGAAAAAGCACACACTGGCTTCTGCAAATAATCTAAAGAAGTGAATAAAACAGTGGACAAGAGGGATATTATGAGTTTTGGCAATTATAAGTAAGCTCTTTGGACACATTTTCAAGAATAAACCTGCTTGCTTTGTGTAATGTCAATGTTAACTTGCCATCCATTTAACAGCTGCACAGAGCAGCTGCACTGCGATACCACCAGAAGTGTCAAGGGACTCGCAGCTACAAGTGCTCTGTTAGCATTATACTGAGGACCAGCAGTGAGCAATGGCCTAGCTTCCTTTCTCATTCATTGCAACACTTAAACGACGCCTGTACTGAGAGGGAACTGGAGGCTGCCATATTTATTTCCTTTTGAACAATAGCAGTTGCCTGGCAGTCCTATTAATCTCTTTGGCAGCAGTAGTGGCTTAATCATCGCACACCTGAAACGGCTAATCCAGACAAACTTCAATCAGAAACGCGATTCCGTATGCTTGTTCAGGGTCTGTGAATTAAAGTATTGGAGGCAGAGGATCAGCAGGACAGCCAGGCAATGTGCATTGTCTTATGCAGTTACATTAGCGCTCAAATGTCTATATACTGTACTTCTGAAAGTTTTCGCTATTATCCTAACTTCTTAGAGATGATCTACACCTTTAAAGGACAACTGAAGTGAGAGGTATAAGGAGGCTGCCATATTTCCTTTTTAAAGAAAACCCAAGCCGGGTCTACAAGTAAAAAAAAAAAACATACTGCCTGGTCCGAGGGGGTTGCTGGACCAGGCAGCGCTCATTACTAGCGATGTCGCGAACCTCCGATTTTCGGTTCGCGAACCTTCGCGGAAGGTTCGGTTCGCCGAAAGTTCGCGAACCGCAATAGACTTCAATGGGGATGCGAACTTTGAAAAATAGAAAAAATTATGCTGGCCACAAAAGTGATGGAAAAGATGTTTCAAGGGGTCTAACACCTGGAGGGGGCATGGCAGAGTGGTATACATGCCCAAAGTCCCGGGGAAAAATCTGGATTTGACGCAAAGCAGCGTTTTAAGGGCAGAAATCACATTGAATGCTAAATTGCAGGCCTAAAGTGCCTTTAAACATCTTGCATGTGTATACATCAATCAGGGAGTGTAATTAGAGTTCTGCTTCACACTGACACACCAAACTCACTGTGTAACGCACCGCAAACAGCTGTTTGCTCAGTGACGGCCGTGCTGGACTGGTGCGCACCGTGGCCAGAGTGTAGGCCGTGGCGGGTTTCAAGCCCATATGGTCGCTGGGCTGTGGTAGCTCAATGATAGAACAACAGTGACTGTCCAGCTGATCAAATTTGGTCTGTCCACAATGAAGCAACAATCGTATTATCTTCTTGTATGTAGGTAGGCATAGGTAGGTGTCCCAGTAGTTAGCTAGGCATAGGTAGGAGTCCCAGTATAGGTAGGTAGGCATAGGTAGGAGTCCCAGTATAGGTAGGTAGGTGTCCCAGTAGTTAGCTAGGCATAGGTAGGAGTCTCAGTATAGGTAGGTAGGCATAGGTAGGAGTCCCAGTGTAGGTAGGCATAGGTAGGTGTCCCAGTAGTTAGCTAGGCATAGGTAGGAGACACAGTATAGGTAGGTAGGCATAGGTAGGTGTCCCAGTAGTTAGCTAGGCATAGGTAGGAGACCCAGTGTAGGTAGGCATAGGTAGGTGTCCCAGTAGTTAGCTAGGCATAGGTAGGTGTCCCAGTATAGGTAGGTAGTCATAGGTAGAAGTCCCAGTATAGGTAGGTGCCTCAGTAGTTAGCTAGATATAGGTAGGAGACCCAGTAGTTAGCTAGGCATAGGTAGGAGACCCAGTATAGGTAGGTAGGCATAGGTAGGTCCCCTAGTATACGTATGTAAAGTGTCCTCGTATAGGTAAGTAGGTGCCCCAGTAGTTAGGTAGGTGTCCTAGTATAGATAGTTAGGCAGGGCCTGGCTGGCACAGTAATAACACTTACCAAGGTCCAGCTGCAACAGATAGGGCTGTATAATTCAGTGACAACACACAAAAAAAAAACACATCAGGAAAACATTAGAGCTCTCAAAAGAGCTGTTGAGGGGTGCTATTTTAGCAATAACAATCAGCCAGGAGCAAGCCAAGAGCCTAACTAATCTTTCCCTAGGAGAACAAGTCTGCAGCAGCTGTCCCTAGTCTGTCTCTAGCAGGCACACGAGTGAGTGTAATGGCCGGCAAACCTGCCTTATATAAGGGGGGGGGGGGGCTCCAGGGCTTAGTGTAGCCTGAATGGCTACAATGTGCCTGCTGACTGTGATGCAGAGGGTCAAAGTTGACCCTCATAGTGCATTATGGGGCGAATCGAACTTCCGCAAAAGTTCGCTTGGTCCAGGCGAACGCGGACCCCCAAAGTTCGCCTGGAACCGTTCGCCGGCGAACCGTTCGCTACATCTCTACTCATTACCTCCTCTCCCCGCCGCTCCTAGCTGCTGGAATGCATCACTTTCACTTCGGTTACTTTTGGGGTTACAATGCTGGACAGGAAGCCCCTGTGCTCTTTGAGAGCACAGCGCTGATTGATGTGAAGAGGAGGGGAGAGGAGCAGGCAGCGAAGAGCCTGTTAGAAGGCTCTGATAGGTGGGAAAGGGGTGTTTTGCAGGAATTCCTTAGCCTGAAGTGGGAAGACCCCTCCCCGTAGTCTATCGACATTATGAATGTTCCCAAATTTTTGGTGGGGGGAGGGGTAGGGGGTAGGTAGGTCTAGCTGGGGGGGCACGGAAAGCCGTGATCAGGGCACACAGAGGCATGTCCTGCAGATGGGAAGATTTTCGTGTTTCCCTTTTTTTTTTAGCTTTAATAAGTTATAACCCGCCTCGGGTACTCTTTAACTACTTTAGCATTTTGGATGTAGCTGCTATGTCCAAAATGCTGCCGCTCGTCTCTGTGGCCAATCGCGCGTGCTCCTGCTGCTGCCCGTTAGCCCAGAGATCAATGAATGGGAACAAATATTTGTTCTGTCTTAAAGGTGTTGTTCATCTCTAAGAAGGTTGGAAACTAGAGAAGGCTTTCAGAAGTACAGTATATGGACATTTGAGCGCTAATGTACCTGCATCAGTGAATATATAACGGATTAAAGGTGATCTCACTCAGCCTTCCACCAGGAATATATAGTAAATTTTTTTTTTTTTACTTTGAGAAGTTTCATAAATGACTTTTATACAGTTTTATAAATGTGCATTGTCTAAAAGGAAATTGAGGCTGCATTTCCACTTGTGCGGTGCGAATCGCCGCGGAAAAAATTTGCATGTGGATACGAATTTCGCATGCGGGTTTATGCAAATTTTTCATGCGAATTTTTATGCGAATTCGCATGGATGACGATGTATGCGAATTTAACCATGGCAGTGCTGGTGTGTTTTCCCATTGTTTCAATGCGAATTCGCATGAAAATTCGCATACCCAAACCGCATACGAATTTCCTATTAATTACATTGTATGCGATTCGCATAGCGGTATGCAGCGTGCGAATTCTGATGGCTCTGCCATGCAAATTTTTTCTGCACAGAAAACCGCAAAGGAATCCTGACAAGTGGAAACAGTCCCATTCACTTGTATTGCTATGCGGATTTGCATGCGAAAAACGCATGTGAATTCGCGATAGTGGAAATGGGCCCTAAAATGTCAGCCTTCCTATCCCTCTCACTTCAGTTGTCCTTCAGGATAGGAACACACTAGGCAGAAACGCTAGCATGGCGTAAAACGCTAGCGTTAACGCACATAATGTAAGTCAATGGACTGCATGAAAAAACGCATTTGTTTGCTTATGCAATGTGCGTTTTTAAAAACGCGGAACTTGCTGCATATTTTTCCAAAGGTCATCTAAAACGCACATAATGTATGTCAATGGTGACGCGGAGGTATTGCATTTTAATGGTTTAAAAAAAATAAATAAATTTAGTATTTGTGCTTCCTGTTCATCAGCTGACTGCTGGGATCAACATGTGATAGTTTCCCAGTCTCTTCAAACACAGTTGGGTCATGTAAGTGTCATCTCACGCATGTAGGTGCATTATTTACAGAAGCCATATTAAAACACAGCCGACTTGTTAGGCCAGAAATTGCACATCTAATTCCTAGCTGACAACCATATGTGCTTTGCACAACATTTCAGGCCTGTTAAGCATTTACAGCAGATATATGCTATGGAGTAGGAAATGAGAATATGAAACTTGATATCTCCATTCTTAAAGTTTTAAGAAGTAGGAATGTTGTTAATGCATTAAGCTGGAAATGTTTGGCAGAAAGGCTTCCCTGATTCCCTCATATATTTGACTATAAATGACAGGGCAGGCTATCAGGGAAGTTCTATGGTGGCTTTCCCTGCATTGTTTGTACCCAGCCAGCTTTAGTGGAGACATTGAAGTTAGGTTGGTGTAACCAGTGACAACAGAGGTAACAAAGTTAGGTTGCTAAAAAAATGTCATAAGTATAAATTAATTTTATGCCAATAATACATGATTTGAAGACAGAAATAAAGGCAGTAGGTAAAAGAATCCAAGGCACACTGGTAACTTGGTGTGTCCTAGGTAGTCCGCTTCCTCACTTGTGCATTGCCGATCACGTTTTCAGCCATGTACAGTGTGTGCGACACGTGAGGACATTAGAAGTGTATAGTCTTATGTTTCCAGCAAAGCGTTGTGATTCAGGGCAGTAATGCAACGCATGGTTGCATGCAATATTGCAATGCAATCCCATCATAAAGGAATGGGATCTCTAACAGAGGCAAATTTTTCACTGCAACACTGAATATTATGCCTCCAAAGTAATTGCAGCCTAGGTTATGCACCACTGGAGGGATTGCAGTTTGGTAGGATGATACCGCCAGTGCCCTTTAAAGGGGAACTGAAGAGAGAGGTATATGGAGGCTGCCATGTTTATTTCCTTTTAAGCAATACCAGTTGGCTGGCAGCCCTGCTGATCCTCTGCCTCTAAAGCCCCATACACACATCAGACTATAGTCTTTGGAAAATGAAAGATCACAGACCAATCTTACCACCCTTCATGTAGTATGAGAGCCATACTCTACACAGTCTTTTCTATGGAGCTGAACTCCACATCAGAAAAACATCTTTGCAAGATGCTGCACACACAGATGCTGTACAGACACAAAAGATCAGTATCTGCAAAAGATCTGTTCCTGCCAAAAATCCATTCCTGCAAATTGCAATGATAGTCTATGAGATCTGCAGATCATCATACACACATAATTTAACTGACATTAATCTGCAGATCAGATCCACCAGGATGGATTTTCAGATCTGCAGATGATTGCTTGATCTGCAGATGAATGTCAGTTAAATCATGTGTGTATGATGATCTGCAGATCTCATAGACTATCATTGCAATTTGCAGGAACGGATCTTTGGCAGGAACAGATCTTTTGCAGATACTGATCTTTTGTGTCTGTACAGCATCTGTGTGTGCAGCATCTTGCAAAGATTTTTTTCTGATGTGGAGTTCAGCTCCATAGAAAAGACTGTGTAGAGTATGGCTCTCATACTACATGAAGGGTGGTAAGATTGGTCTGTGATCTTTCATTTTCCAAAGACTATAGTCTGATGTGTGTATGAGCCTTAATACTATTAGCCATAGCCCCTGAACAAGCATGCAGCAGATCAGGTGTTTCAGACTTTGAGGGCTGGTGCACACCGAGCGGCTTTTTCAGCGTTTCTGCAGCCGCTTGCGGCTGCGGATACGCTTGGTCAATGTATCTCAATGGGGTGGTTCACACCAGAGCGGGAGGCGTTTTGCTGAAACGCATACTCCCGGGGTGAGGCATTTTTTGGATTGCGGATGCGTTTCTGCCTCAATGTTAAGTATAGGAAAAACGCAAACCGCTCTGAAAAACGCATGTTCAGAGTGGTTTTGCCAGCGTTTTTGTTACAGAAGCTGTTCAGTAACAGCTTTACTGTAACAATATATGAAATCTACTACACCAAAACCGCAAAACGCTAGCTGAAACGCTACAGAAAAATAAGAAAAAGCGTTTCAAAATCTGCTAGCATTTTGCGGATCGGCTAGCGGTTTTTGGTGTGCACCAGGCCTAAAGTCAGATCTGACAAGACTAGCTGCATGCTTGTTTCTGGTGTTATTCAGATACTACTGCAGAGAAATAGACCAATAGAGCTTCGCGCGCTGCAGGTCATCAGCTCCCCCGGAAATTGGTCCAGCACCTGCATAGCACCCCCTAAAAAAATTTCTGGAGCCGCCACTGGTTCCCCTTTAAATGCCCAGTTCAGGGACCATTTTCAGACTAGGAGCACACTAGGCAGAATCGCTAGCATTTTTGCCCATAATGAAAGTCAATGGGTCGCATGGAAAAATATATACATCTGCGGTTTACAATGTGTATTTTTCAAAATGTACAACTTGCTGCATATTTCCCTAAAATGTACGTAATGTATATCCAATATTAAAATGTTGTTTTCAATAAAAAAGAAATAATCACAGCTGTTTATTATTAACCTCCTTGCCGGTTATCCCGAGCTCAGCTCGGGGTAACCTGCGCAAGAGGATTTCTCAGGCCCCGCTGGGCCGATTTGCATAATTTTTTTTGTTACATGCAGCTAGCACTTTGCTAGCTGCTTGTAACATCCGATTCGCCACCCCCCCTCCAGACCCCTTGCGCAGCCTGGCCAATCAGTGCCAGGCAGCGCTGAGGGGTGGATCGGGATTCCCTCTGACGTCATGACGTCGGTGATGTCATCCCGCCCCGTCGCCATGGCAACCGGGGAAGCCCAGCAGGAAAGCCCGTTCTGTACGGGATTTCCTGCTTACTCTGATCGCCGGAGGCGATCGGAGTGGCTGCGGAGATGCCGCTGCTCAGTGGCTATCATGTAGCGAGCCCTGGGCTTGCTACATGATTTAAAAAATAAAAAAAAAGTGCTCTGCTGCCCCCTTGCCGCGGGAATTAGACCGGCAAGGGGGGTTAAATAAGGTTACAGACATTAACAATAAACAGGTGACAAACCGCATTAGGTCAAACAAGAATATAAAGATACAGGATCATGCAGAGGACATATGGTCAGGAAGACCAAGTAGCTGAGGTTGTGTAATCAAGTAGGATACAAGAGGGGGGGGGGGGCCTTCCAAAGGCTAACAATATAAAGGGAAGGGTAGGGACATACTAGGTAGGGGACCGCTGACTGCACAGGTGCTCAGCAGGTAGCATTAGGATGTTGGTGTGGGAGGATAGGCCAGCATGAAAAGGTATGAAGATTATGTATTAAGGTGTTGAAGGAGGGGGCAAGCCTAATGGGCAATGGAAGGTGTGACGAATCAACGTTTATTCGTCCTAAAAAAGTAGTTAGAGCCTTATAAAATATTCCCTGTCGCCACTATTAAAAGTGACAGCAGAGGGAAAGGCTTGGTTTATAAGAAGATCAGGGGAGCCAGGGGTTAACAGTTCCTCTCCCTGGTCAAATGCTAACAAACCCTGGCTCTTTGGTAGCTTCTAATTACAGCTTTTCTCACCTCCGTGTGAAAGTGTTTCTCCAGCATCCCTGGAATAGTTATAGCTCATCCATCAGAGATTAGATGGACAGAAGCTAATAAACCGCCCCTTCCACCAGACTGCTAGGAACCGATCACAGCAGGGGGTTCTCTCAGGATTACCTCAGCTGAAGGATCAAGGAGATTCCATCTCCCAGCTGACCTTTCTGTGATCTCACAAATATGAAATCCATCTTTTGCCATAAAGATGGCTTTCCAAATAGGCAACGGCCTTAAGAACCCGCTTATTCTGAAATTCGGAACCAACCACACGATTGGATGTTTCTGAATTCAAGGTAAGCCCTGCCAAAGCAGAGATATGCATTTTGGGGTCACCGTTCACTCTAAACCCCCCAAGTTTGGTATCAACCTTCTTGATAAATTCTGACAAACCTAAAAATGTTATTAGATTTAACACAACTTGTACGGTTTGCAGATGAGCACACTTATCATGATTCAGGTAAAATTTTGTCTCTATGAGAGGGGCAGAGATCTCCTGTTCCAAAGAGGTGTGTGATCCACGCCCCCTAACCCCTCCTTGCTGGAGTGGGGGCTATAACCAGACAGAGCCCAGAAAGCTCTGCGTCCTTTACCTTCAATCTGATGCCTAGTAACATCCTGGCAGCCCGCAGGGACACGGGCCAAAACCTCCATCTTTGAACTTTCTAACAAAGGCCTGTTGGCCGCATGGCAACCGCCATTTTGGGACTTTCGCCAAAGACTTGCGATTGCCGCATGGACTACCAATAACGGTATTTAAACTGTATATTCAGACGTTCTGTTTCTCTTCCTCTCTTCTCTCTGTCCAATCAATCTGTTCTAAAATAAGCTGTGTGTATGTAGTTTAGAAATAAACTAACGATTTTATCGTTCAGTCTTGTGCCTGTTCTGGTCATCTGATTGCTGCTATAACGAATCTGCCCTCTGAAGAGTCAGTCATACTACCGCATTGTTTTATGATTTGCTTATAAATTGTTGATTTGCTAGCTAGGTTGTAAATAACCGTTTCTTCCTTCTAGGATTAGCTAGTACCAGATTTCCTGTGCAAAATCGATAACTTCGTTTCTCGATTATAAATACAATTCGAGATTGCATCATATAGGGACCCAGTAACCTTTCTTTAACGTCACATTGCTCACAGTCTTTAAGCCGTCGGAAGTGATTATTCCCCGAACGGTGACTTGAGCGTGTTGAACGTGATTGGGCTGGCTACCGTATTATGATAGCGGGAGTCTCTTTCCTCCCTGAACTTGAGAGAGTGGTGGCAGTTTACTTTATTTACCCGATTTCCAGCGCGAAATCGATATTTTTAGTTTACCGATTGTATATACAATCAGAATTGTACATGTATGGGCACCTCCAACCAATCTTAACCGTTTACTACGCACACAGTGAATTTGCCTCCAGCAGTCTCTAGTTCATGAGACCTGCATGGCAACAGTGGCCTAGTAATACGGGATTGGTGGATGTTTGTCCCATTACATATTGTCGGCAGCTGCGTGACCAATCTTTATTGTCAGTCTGTTCACCGTACTTCCTGCGTATGCTAACGGGAGCAGATTAGACGGGATTGGCACGCTCTGTCGCCCCTTTACTTTCTTCCCTCTGACGATCCAGCAACCGGTCTCGTTGTCCGTCTGCGCCCGTACTTCCTGCGTACGCTAACGGGAGCAGATCTCGACGGGATCGCGGGGCTGGATTGTCACATTGGTGGGCAGTGGTGGTGATAGCACACCCCAAAACCAGGCATAGCCAGCTTTTGGGAAATCAGAGCGCAAAGATCTGACAAACTCAGTCTTTGCAACCAGAATAATAAGACAGTGGTCACTAAGTATCCTGTCTTGCAGAACCGAAGTTCTGGGCACAAAACGGTACACGTTGATAGCGAATACATTGGTCTACATTTCCTAACCTTTTCTTTGCTATACCCTATTCTTTCTTATACTCTTCTCTTCTGAATGTCTGATTCAGTTCAGGATCACCAAAATTGGTCAGTTCCTGACGTGCAAGCCCTCTGCGAATCGCACGGCATTGCTGCTTGCAGCACAAACAAGGCTGAGCTGGTGGCATTACTCCAGAGATGGAATCCTTGTCGCCACCTTGCTTAATGCCTCTATTACCTGCAGTCCTGATACCCCCGGAGTGGTTGGCAAACCTGACCGGCGAGGATCTGCGCATATAGCAGGAGTTTCGAGAACGGCAGCGCCAGCGTGAAGCAAGGATGCTCCAGCGTGAAGCAGAGCACCAAGAGCGACTGCGCCAGTTTGATCTCCAGGCCAAGGAGCGACGACTCCAGCGGGAATTGGAGTTGGCAAACCTGACCGGCAAGGAACTGCGCCGATACCAGGAGCACCGAGAGTGTCTACGCCAGCGGGATCTCCAGATCGAAGAGCTACGGCTCCAGCGTGAATTGGAGTTGGCCCAGCTAACCCAATCAAATCAGCACTCTTCACTATGTGTTTCGGTGGAGAGATGCGAACCACTACCCGTGACCCCCACAGCAAAACTTCCTGCCATGGAAGAGGGCACGGAACGAGACTTTCCTGTGCGCACCTCTGAGAGGGCGTACCATCAGGTTCCTGTACTTGACAGCCAGAGAACCCTGGTGCTGAACAGTCACAGAACACTGTCCCAAGACTTGGAAGGAGGTAAGCCTACTGCATTCGCTCCTCCTGGTCCGGCGAGCTTTGTGCCACTGAGACCTGCAGCTGCTGCTATTGCTGCATCCCAGTCTGACACACCTGCCATTCGCACGTGTAATCTTTGTGGCGCAACTGGCCACATAAAGTTCTTCTGTCCCAAGAGGAAGAGAACGACCGTCCCTAGCCTGAAGATGGCTAGCAACCCTGATCCGTCACCTGCATCACCCTCTGCACTGCCTGTCAGCGTGTCAGAGACGCTCTACGGTTCCGGAAATCTTCACAGTGCTCCAGTGGACGACCAGATCATCTTTTGCTCCAGTGCTCCAGAAGCAGATGTTTCCTTGGTCTGTTCCGACCTTGCCACAGAGGAAGATATTCTCCTACAAAAGCTCCTCACCCTGACTGAAGTCAGGCCCAACCACCACAACCCTGTTATCCCAGGTCCCGAGAAGGCCGGATGGGGGGTGGGTTTTCCAGAGTGGGCTGTTGCTGAGTTTCCCTCTCCTCCTGTGCTTGGCACTGATCTAGGCACGCTTGTGTGCCCTTCGGAATTTTCTGCTGATATGCAGGAGTTCCCAGCAGGACTCCCTGACCACCAGGTACTGTACAAGCCTTTGGGAAAACAGGGAGATGTCAAACCCTTACCTGCTATTGCTACTGTACCTAACGCCGCTGGGCGGGAGGTACCCTCAGATTTATATGTACCAGCAACTGACTGTCTTTTATCCCTTTCTGCACCTGTTATTACTAATGAAATTGCATGTGTCAGTGATAATTGTGATAGAAACGCTGTACATTCTTTGGCCATTACATGCTCTATGGCCAGCCGCATGAACTCAGAGCTGACAGCAGGGATCCCCTCTGACAATTCTGACTTTCAGGCGGGTGACACACATGCTAAAAATGACATATCATGTTATGCAAATGCTTTTGATAATGTTGTGCATGTTTGTGAGAGTACGCTGGGTGACGCCTTCAGTGTCACCGGTAGTCCGGACTCAGGACTATCTGGAGGAGTCTTGACTTCCCCTGATATCTCTGACCCCCAGACCAATGTCAATATTGACGTGATTTTGATTTACCTAAAAGGTGATGTTTATTGTGGTATACCTGTGCAGACAGACACACACAGTACTGTTGGTAACCTGAGCTCAGAGCCTGCAGGCATTCCTGTCAGCTCTGACCCCAGAGAGTTTGATTTTCAGCAGCTGACCTCCGATCACACTGGGCAGCTGGCTGAGACTTGTAGTCCCACATCCGTGAGGATACTACAGAGCGACTCCAACCTGCGTGCGCTTAGTGGCCAGACCGCTAAGCCGCCAGCAGTGGAAGCTCCGCTACAGGTGTACAGGGAGAATGGTAACTACTCCAGTGAACCCATTTCCCATGTAACTGACACCCCAGGTGAAAGCACGGTCCATGTGGATCTGTTAGAAGCCCAGTCAGATAGAACGCAGTTAGTTCTGGGAGCAACACTGCGATCACTCGTCCCTGGTACTAGGACAGCTGTCAGCTGACACTCTGACCGTTGAACCAGACGCAGATCAGATTGTCATGACAGAGGTACAGGCCTCTCTGGGAACAGCGGGATACTACAGGATGTTTGCTAAGCCCTGTAGCCTCCTGACTAACCCACTGACCAATGCCATGGGTAAAAGGCAACCCCCCAAGGTCAGGCGCAACCCAGCCTTTCCGGATGTGGCGTACCAGACCCAGCAGACAGTGGATTGCTTTACTCAGAGTCTTGTTGACTCCTCCCCAGCTAATCTCTTAAAAGGGGGAGGTGTGACGAATCAACGTTTATTCGTCCTAAAAAAGTAGTTAGAGCCTTATAAAATATTCCCTGTCGCCACTATTAAAAGTGACAGCAGAGGGAAAGGCTTGGTTTATAAGAAGATCAGGGGAGCCAGGGGTTAACAGTTCCTCTCCCTGGTCAAATGCTAACAAACCCTGGCTCTTTGGTAGCTTCTAATTACAGCTTTTCTCACCTCCGTGTGAAAGTGTTTCTCCAGCATCCCTGGAATAGTTATAGCTCATCCATCAGAGATTAGATGGACAGAAGCTAATAAACCGCCCCTTCCTCCAGACTGCTAGGAACCGATCACAGCAGGGGGTTCTCTCAGGATTACCTCAGCTGAAGGATCAAGGAGATTCCATCTCCCAGCTGACCTTTCTGTGATCTCACAAATATGAAATCCATCTTTTGCCATAAAGATGGCTTTCCAAATAGGCAACGGCCTTAAGAACCCGCTTATTCTGAAATTCGGAACCAACCACACGATTGGATGTTTCTGAATTCAAGGTAAGCCCTGCCAAAGCAGAGATATTCATTTTGGGGTCACCGTTCACTCTAAACCCCCCAAGTTTGGTATCAACGTTCTTGATAAATTCTGACAAACCACAACCACCAACACAACTTGTACGGTTTGCAGATGAGCACACTTATCATGGTTCAGGTAAAATTTTGTCTCTATGAGAGGGGCAGAGATCTCCTGTTCCAAAGAGGTGTGTGATCCACGCCCCCTAACCCCTCCTTGCTGGAGTGGGGGCTATAACCAGACAGAGCCCAGAAAGCTCTGCGTCCTTTACCTTCAATCTGATGCCTAGTAACATCCTGGCAGCCCGCAGGGACACGGGCCAAAACCTCCATCTTTGAACTTTCTAACAAAGGCCTGTTGGCCGCATGGCAACCGCCATTTTGGGACTTTCGCCAAAGACTTGCGATTGCCGCATGGACTACCAATAATGGTATTTAAACTGTATATTCAGACGTTCTGTTTCTCTTCCTCTCTTCTCTCTGTCCAATCAATCTGTTCTAAAATAAGCTGTGTGTATGTAGTTTAGAGATAAACTAATGATTTTATCGTTCAGTCTTGTGCCTGTTCTGGTCATCTGATTGCTGCTATAACGAATCTGCCCTCTGAAGAGTCAGTCATACTACCGCATTGTTTTATGATTTGCTTATAAATTGTTGATTTGCTAGCTAGGTTGTAAATAACCGTTTCTTCCTTCTAGGATTAGCTAGTACCAGATTTCCTGTGCGAAATCGATAACTTCGTTTCTCGATTATAAATACAATTCGAGATTGCATCATATAGGGACCCAGTAACCTTTCTTTAACGTCACATTGCTCACAGTCTTTAAGCCGTCGGAAGTGATTATTCCCCGAACGGTGACTTGAGCGTGTTGAACGTGATTGGGCTGGCTACCGTATTATGATAGCGGGAGTCTCTTTCCTCCCTGAACTTGAGAGAGTGGTGGCAGTTTACTTTATTTACCCGATTTCCAGCGCGAAATCGATATTTTTAGTTTACCGATTGTATATACAATCAGAATTGTACATGTATGGGCACCTCCAACCAATCTTAACCGTTTACTACGCACACAGTGAATTTGCCTCCAGCAGTCTCTAGTGCATGAGACCTGCATGGCAACAGTGGCCTAGTAATACGGGATTGGTGGATGTTTGTCCCATTACATATTGTCGGCAGCTGCGTGACCAATCTTTATTGTCAGTCTGTTCACCGTACTTCCTGCGCATGCTAACGGGAGCAGATTAGACGGGATTGGCATGCTCTGTCGCCCCTTTACTTTCTTCCCTCTGACGATCCAGCAACCGGTCTCGTTGTCCGTCTGCGCCCGTACTTCCTGCGTACGCTAACGGGAGCAGATCTCGACGGGATCGCGGGGCTGGATTGTCACAGAAGGGAGCTCCAGAGGGTGGGGGCAGCACTAGACAGAGCCGGGACAAAAGCCTCCAGCACCCGAGGCTGAGACACCAAAGTGTGCCCCTCCATCCCCCCCATCTCAGCCATCACAAACTGATTGTTATTAGACTAAGAGGCACCCCAGGCCCCCTATCCTCCCCTCCCCCCAAAACCTTAATCACTAGTTGTCTGGCTTGCAGTCACTGCCATGTATCCCCTTTTCTTATTTCACTCTGCGTCAAACACAATAGGGGAATGATAGCTGAGTGAATTGTAATCCCCCTCTAACACTGCGCCCCGAGGCTGGAGCCTCTCCTGCCTCTTCCTCGGCCCGGCCCTGGCACTAGAGAAGTCTTGGAGTCATGAATGGGTAATGCGCTTGGCACTTAGGCATAGGTTGATGAAGGGCAATCCAATTAGAAAAAGATTCCAGGAACACTTGCTTTTTCATCAATAAAACTTCCACATCTTTAATCCTTCATTTAAGGCAGCCTTTTGTAAAAAAAAACCATCAATAATTATCAGCACATGCATGAAGACAGGAAGTGCGGAGGGAGGTTGACGATCGTTTCGCCCAGTAATATGAGCTTTTGAGCTAGGTTGATGGAGAATCGGAGTAGGCGTCCAGGTGTGTATCTGATGCAGAACTTCATTGGTGTCTTTCTCATCTTCCACCAATGAATATGGCCCTTCTCATTTCCTGCCTTCTTCCATCAGAGTCCATTCCCCCGGCAGAGATGCATTCTTGTGACCACCGTAGTGGTGAAGTCTAGATACGTAGCAGGATGGATGGAGGATGCACCGACACCTCTGCTAAAACCACTTCGTTGTCCTCTGTAATCCCTCTATGATCCCACTGTCTGCTTCATAAACCTAGCAACTTTGGCTGAAGTCACGCATGAGCGGCTTGTCTGCACATCCAGTGCGATCACGCACCCATTGCCGTATGGGTCCTGCGCATGCGCAGTACCTGAAAGACTGAACCGCACATTCGCAGGACCCTTACGGCGATGACGCGCTGGGTGCCTGGACGGGCCACGCATGCGCAGCTTCAGCTGAAGTCGCCAGGTTTACGGAGCTGCCAGCGGGACCACAGGGTGGACCCATAGGACACAGAAGGGCTACAGTGGTCTGAAAGAAGCCCCAGGTAAGTCCATACTTCCTTTTTTCGCCTCTTCACAGGGTCCCTTTACAGAAAGACATTTCTTTGTTACAGCTTATACAAATCCTGTAATTAATCTGCAGTGTGTCAACTTCCTACTTTCATGGAAGCAGACATATTGTTGACATCCTGTGTTTACAAATTAGCAGATCTGCTGTGGCAGAGGAGATTTCTGAGCTGAAAGAGATCAAATTACACTGATGATTAGTCGCAGGCTAAACTCTCTAAATACATACAGGGTGCATTTCTCTGTTTTCATTCTGTTGCTGTTCTGGTCCACTTTAATCCATGTGGTCTAAAGGTGTCCATTAATAGTACAATCTTGATTGTGAAATCTTACTACTTCTGTGTACAGTAGTTTCAGAGACTACCTAAAGCATGAAAGTATATTCGCTGAGCTATTACATAGATTTGGTAAGATTGTACAATCAAGATTGTATCATTAGTAGGCACCTTTAAGGCTGGAAGCCAATAGAGCAATTTTTTGAGCGTTTAGGGAGGTTTTTAAAACGCTAGCGATTTCCCTAAATGCTCAGCTAATGTTGATGAGCCAAATTCCACTGGAGCGATTGCGATGACCAAAATCGCAAACGCAGGACATGCAGCATTTTTGAGCGTTTGCGTTTTTGCAATGTAAAGTAAATAAACGCTGGCGTAATCGCTCATGAATCGATATACAGAGTGATTTTGCTAGTGTTTTTAAGTTACTGTACACTGTAAAAAAAATGAAATTAATTGGAAGGACCAATTAGAATTAAAAACGCAAATCGCTACACAATCGCTGGCAAAAAAAGTACACTTTTTAAAATCGCTACCAAAATCGCCAGAAAACACTCATAAAACAACTTACAAAATGCTCATTAAAAACGCTAGCGATTGCAATTAGCGATATCGATTTGTAGTGGGTTCCAGGCCTCATTGAGGGCTGGTGCACACCGAGCGGCTTTTGCAGCGTTTCTGCAGCCGCTTGCGGCTGCGGATCCGCTTGGTCAATGTATCTCAATGGGGTGGTGCACACCAGAGCAGGAGGCGTTTTGCAGAAACGAAAAATGCCGGGGTAAGGCATTTTTTGGATTGCGGGTGCGTTTCTGCCTCAATGTTAAGTATAGGAAAAACGCAAACCGCTCTGAAAAACGCCTGTTCAGAGCGGTTTGCCAGGCGGTTTTGTTACAGAAGCTGTTCAGTAACAGCTTTACTGTAACAATATATGAAATCACCTATACTGAAATCCGCTGCAGCAATCCGCAAAACGCTAGCAAAACGCCATAGAGAAATAACAAAAAGCGTTTCAAAATCTGCTAGCATTTTGCGGATCTGCTAGCGGGTTTTGGTGTGCACCAGGCCTCAAATTAGTCACTAGTATACTGTATGTAATACCTTCACACAAATATTAGATGGTCGTTATCTAAACAAATCATTTAATTTAGCACTGCCCAGAGTAATGCTGGGTGCCCACGTTGCGATTTCTAGCTCGATCCGCGTGATCGATCCCGTTCCATCGATTATTTCTGACATTTTCGGGTTTCGATCGTTACAGCCGTCGATTTTGCGTAGTTAACATGAGTAAATCGACGGCTGTATCGATCGAGACCTGTTCGAACATCTCGGAAATAATAAATCGAGCGGGAAATCACAACGTGTGTACCCAACATTATAGCAATCAGCTGGATTACATTTCTTTAGGTCAGTTGCTAATGTATTCCCCTGCAGTAGGCTGCTCTGTTTTCCTCTCCCTCCCCTGGAGTCAGGTGTGCATGTTTTGTACATTTGTTGCCTTTGCATGCCCAACCACTGATATCAGCTCAATGCTTAAGATTATGGGATGATAGCAGATCTGACTATGCAGAAAACAAAAATGGGATCCTTGAGACAAAATATTGACTTTTAACGCATAAAAACTCAAAGGTCTTTCTTTCTTTCATTTTCAGCACCTGACATAAACATTGTCACTATAGTGATTAGTGGAAGGTTCCCCCTAGTGGTTAGAAGTAATCCCTTTCAGCACAAGCTGAAGGTTATTATTATGCTGCAGGTTCTGCAAATAAACAAGCTACAGCAAGTAGAGCTTATACTGTACCAGTACCATATTCCAGTCACTCTCTCTGTTTCTGCACTGCATATACTTGACTCTCTTCAAAGAAAATATAACATTTCTCATTGTGTATTTAATATCTGGTTGCTTTTATCTTACAGGTGACAATGAACTGGAGTTTTGCCATGGTTTTGAAATAGGTCTGCATTACAATAGTTTTTAAAGGGACCGTGAGCAGAGGCATAAATTGAAAATCTGGCCTTGCCTTGGGCTACACACACACACACACACACACACACACACACACACACACACACACACACACACACACACACACACACACACACACACACACACACACACACACACACACACACACACACACACACACACACACACACACACACACACACACACACACACACACACACACACACACACACACACACACACACACACACACACACACACACACACACACACACACACACACACACACACACACACACACACACACACACACACACACACACACACACACACACACACACTCTCTCTCTCTCTCCCAGTGGCGGCTCCATTGATCCAGCGACTTCGCCTGAAGTTGCGCATGCCCACACCTGGCACGTCATCACCTAAGCGTCCAGCGCATGAGTGGTTCTCTTAAGACTGTCATGTGTGCGCAGGATGCTTACGACGACCGGCATGGTAACGCGCCGGATGCCCGCTGCCAGCAGGTCCACTTAAGGGACCAAGAGGATGCCGGGGGGACCTTGCAGGCTACGGGTGGCTGGAGGAAGCCCCAGGTAAGTCCAGATTTTCAGTTTATGCCTCTGCTCTGGGTCCCTTTAACTACTTATAATTGCAGTCAGTCACCAAATTCCTCTTCAAATTAAAATGTTGTTGTTATTAATAATATTTTTTTTTTCAAATGTGGACATCATCTGTGTTAAAAATATGTAGCACTTACTCCCTTGGGTTCCTGTGGTTTTTTAATACCATAATCCAATACAGCGCTGGAACTGCTTGTTCAGTAGTGTTCCTGGAAAGCCAGGGACTTCTGTTTTTGAAGGCCTGTTTTTATGCGTCAAACGGGCATTGCTATAATCCCAGAAACAACAAACAGTGAGCCGAATCATTCAGCAGACAACATAATTGAGCAGCATATACACAAACAGTATGCCACAAGCAGTATTATTAGGCAACATGTACCCCGAAACAACATAATTGGACAGACTGCCCTACCAAACAACATAATTAGGCAGCATATCCCCCCAAGCAACATAATTAGACAGCATATAACCCTAGGCAGCATAATTAGGCAACATGCCCCACAAACAACATAATTAGGCAGAATATCCCCCCAAGCAACATAATTAGACAGCATATAACCCTAGGCAGCATAATTAGGCAACATGCCCCACAAACAACATAATTAGGCAGAATATCCCCCCAAGCAACATAATTAGACAGCATATAACCCTAGGCAGCATAATTAGGCAACATGCCCCACAAACAACATAATTAGACAGATTGCCCTACCAAAAAAAACTTGAACATAATTAGACAACATTTTGTTATTATTTTTGATTTATAAAGAGCCAACATATTCTGTGGTGCTATAAGAGTAAGAAACAAACATGGGGTACATAAAAATACAGACAATGGCATACTCAAAATATCGACATTGGTACATAATACAAAATCAGAAGACACAGTAATTACATTGACAAATGTAACATGATCAAAAAGTCTAGCAGATTCCAAGACACAAAAGGGTGAGTGAGCTTACAATCTAAAGGCCTCAATTCACTAAGCTTATCTCCTGTCTTTAATAACGTTTCTAGAGTGATCACCATGGTGATAAGGCATGTCGTATTCAGGAAATATTTTACCTCAGGCAAACCTAAAGTTAACTCTTCTGTCTTTAAGTTAACTTTTCAATCCTTAAAATAACTCCAGAGTTAAAGACAGGCTGTTTATTAACTGCGTGTGAAAATAACTACAGAGGGGGTAAGGTAAATTAACTACAGAGGAGGTAAATTAACTACAGAGGAGGTAACTTAAGGAATGAAGAGATAAGATAACTCTATCACTGTGTGGTGGTACGTTTTCTCTTGCCTTATTATCTCCAGCATGATCTTAGTGAATTGAGGCCAATTGTTCGCTTCTACAATCGAAATCGTCAGCGATTTTGGATTTTGTGAGTGATGTTTTTTTTCCTTTCCGGGCGCTTACCTGCGCGCTTTGATTTTTTGAAAACCGCTGCTTTTGCAGTGCGATTTGTTTGTGACTTCCTGATGCAAATCAGGAAGTGAACTCTTTGACCTGGAAAATAATAAATACAATGTATTTAGTCTTAAAAGCGCTGGGAAATTGATATACAAAGCGCTTTTTCAAACGTTTTGTGATTTCCCTATACCTTCCATTGAGGCAATTCGCCCTAAAAATGGTACAGGCAGCGCTTTGGTGAGCGGATCGGAATTGAACTACTCAGATGTGAACATTCTCATAGTGAATCATTGCACAAGCGCTTTTAGGGTGATTTTGAAAATCGCCGGCGCTTAAAAAAGGCAAAAATACCCTAGGTGTGAACAAGCCCTAATGGAATAGGGAGAAACAAAAGATGGGGTACATACATACATTGTATATACAATTATGTACACCCAATTGCAGTGTACTTTTAGGTTATATTTAGTAAGGAGCACAATTTGGCCAGAGATTAAAGGGGAGTGGCCTTAGAGAAAATTCTTGTCTCAAAAAGATAATCTTAAGGGACCGCGTAAAGGATACATGAGGCGAAAAAAACCAGAAAAGTTTTATTCACCTGGGTCTTCTTTCTGCCTCTAGAAGTCTTTCAGGTACAACACTGAAGTGCTGCCGTGCTTGAGGCCACCATTGTCCCTTCTGTATGATTGCAACCTGTGGTTGGGTTGTGGTGTTCCGCGCATGTGCGTACACGCCAGATACCTCTTGTGATTGCACTCCCATAGCCAAGAATACTCTGCGCTTGTGCAGTTCATAAAGGCAGAGTACTCCCGGTTATGGGAGCACGATCAAGAGTGGACGGTTTTGGTCTCGAGCACTTCGGACAGGGGACTTGAAGAAATCCCAGGTGAGTAAAACTTTTCTGTCTTAGCTTCGCCTCATACATGCTTTAATAATTTAAGAGGTTGCAAAGTGAAAAATGTGTATTGGAGAGGAGGGGTGAAGCTTGTGAGAAATCTTGTATACATAAATGCAAGGAGGTGATTCTAGCACAGGACAGAAGAAGGTCACCATACAGAGGATTACTGCTGCCCCATGCCTGGCCTACACATATGAAGAGCAGAACATGGGAAGTCTCCCACTGAACTGGGCATGAACATTTCAGCAGAGCATTATGATATCTGAGGGTTTATGATGGTCTTGATTGTCTGTATGGTGATTAGCAAACCATACATCCTATTAACCTGCTGGGCGGTCTGGACGAGCTCAGCTCGTCCAGTACCGCCGGAGCCTGCCGCTCAGGCCCTGCTGGGCCGATTTGGCTGAAATAAAAAGCAGCACACGCAGCCGGCACTTTGCCAGCCGCGTGTGCTGCCTGATCGCCGCCGCTCTGCGGCGATTCGCCGCGAGCAGCGGCGAAAGAGGGCCCCCCTAGCCGCCTGAGCCCTGCGCAGCCGGAACAAAAAGTTCCGGCCAGCGCTAAGGGCTGGATCGGAGGCGGCTGACGTCAGGACGTCGGCTGACGTCGATGACGTCACTCCGCTCGTCGCTATGGCGACGATATAAGCAAAACAAGGAAGGCCGCTCATTGCGGCCTTCCTTGTTTATTCTGGGCGCCGGAGGCGATCGGAAGATCGCCTCCGGAGCGCCCTCTAGTGGGCTTTCATGCAGCCAACTTTCAGTTGGCTGCATGAAATAGTTTTTTTTTTTATTAAAAAAAAACCCTCCCGCAGCCTGCCTGGCGATCTTAATAGAACGCCAGGCAGGTTAAAGGACACAACAGATGAGAGCCCTGCCCTTGTGAGCTTACAATCTAAAGAAATAGGGAGGATACAAGAGGTGTGGGAATACAGAAGGTTGAGATGTCTTTAGTCAGAGAGGAGCATAGCTTGTAAATAGGCTGAACGTGGAATCTCCTAGGTTACATTATATGCTAGTCTAAAAAAAAGTGTGTTTTAAGGGTGGTTGAAGGTTGGGAGATTTGGAGAGAGACACAAGTTTTTTGAGTGAATTCCAGGGGTGGGAAGAGGCTTGTGAGAAGTCCTGTATGGCCTGGTGCACACCAGAGGAGTTTTTCTGAGCGTTTTGAGTTTTTAAATCTGCTGCTAATGTTATCCTATGTGTCTGTGCACACTGGAGCAATGAGGTTTTGTAAAAAAAAAAACCCCATAGCATTACATTGGGAAGAGCTTTTAGAGGTTTCAAAAGCTCTTCCCAATGTAATGCTATGGGTTTTTTTTACAAAACCTCATTGCTCCAGTGTGCACAGACACATAGGATAACCTTAGCAGCAGATTTAAAAACTCAAAACACTCATAAAAACTCCTCTGGTGTGCACCAGGCCTATATGTCAATGTGAGGAGGTGATTCTAGAGGAGGATAGCAGAAGGTCATGCGCAGAACAGGTTAAAGGTTGGCATGGTACTTGGAGACTAGTGAGGCGATTTACAGAGGAACTCCAGTGAAAATAATGTAATGAAAAAGTGCTTAATTTTTACAATAATTATGTATAAATGATTTAGTCAGTGTTTGCCCATTGAAAAATCTTTCCTCTCCCTGATTTACATTCAGGCATTTATTACATGGTGACATTTTTAATGCTGCTGGCAGGTGATGTCTGTGGAAGGAGTTGCTGCTTGCTTTTTTGGCAGTTGGAAACAGCTGTTATTTCCCACAATGCAACAAGGCTCCAACAGTGTGATGTCCGGTCCTCAGAGCTGTGAGGCGCTGACATCACACTCTGGGAGGGGTTTCACCACAAAATCAGCCATACAGAGCCCCCTGATGATCCGTTTAAGAAAAGGAATGGGTTTCTCATGGGAAAAGGGGTATCAGCTACTGATTGGGATGAAGTTCAATTCTTGGTTATGGTTTCTCTTTAAGGTGGAGAGCTTTGTTGGTTCCAACAGACAGCAGTGTCCCATCACATGTTAACACTGCCACTGTTAACCTGTGAGTTAACAGTGGCAGTGAAGCATACTTTTCATTAAGGGCCCGTTTCCACCAGATCTGCAGCGTTTAGCTGCTGGCGAGAGGGGCTTTGCCATCAGATTGTACTGCATGCACCTGAATCATCACTGGCGATTCGGGCTGCATCTTCATAGCACAACAGGAGCTGTGGCTGAATCGGAAACGGCCATGGGTACTAGTGGAAACTGGCCCTAACTGTATTGTAACTGTATGAAACACAAATGTGGCATAACTTGTTGTGCAACTTTTTCATTGCGTTCTGTTGCGTTCCTGTTTGTTTGGAATGTAATGCAGCTCCCACTGTGAACCTAGACTTATAAGTGTACAAGGCGGCACAGATGGGGTAGATGGGACACAGAGGCATGTTCCCTGGTCCATGACATGCCTCTGTGCCCCCCCACGCGCTGCTCTCTGACCCCTGTGCCACGCTGTCACCCCCCCAAAAAATTGCCGACATGCAGCTTGGCGCCAATCTCGAGAGGAAGGGGCATCCCGTGCAGGAGAGGTACTCCTGCAAAACGCCCACTAGGGTGTGTTCCTAAAGCCCCTTCCCCAGCTCTCATAGGGCAGCTCTGCCTCTCCCCCGCCTCCCTGCACACTGCTCTGTGATGAGACACACAGAGCAGAGCTTGCAGCGTCGTGTCCCCAGGGGTCACTGAAACAGAAAGTGGAGGATTGCTGGCAACAGTAATGGAAAAGAGCGGCGGTAATTGAGGCTGCCTGATCCAGCTAGATCCCCGGATCAGGTAGCGTGTTTTTGTGTTTTACAAAAATACCCACCTCAGGTTCTCCTTAAAGAGGAACTGTAACGACAAAACGTCCCCTGGGGGGTACTCACCTCGGGTGGGGGAAGCCTCCGGATCCTAATGAGGCTTCTCACGCCGTCCTCCATCCGTCAGGGGTTTCGCTGCAGCCCTCCGTGCAGCGGTGACGTAATATTTACCTTCCTGGCTCCTGCGCAGGCGCTCTGACGGCTGTCGGCTTCGAAGTAGGCGGAAATACCCGATCGCCGTCGGGTCTGCAAGTTTCTGGCGCCTGCGCAGTAGAGCGGACCCGACGGAGATCGGGTATTTCCGTCTATTTCCGAGCAGAAAGCAGCCACAGCGCCCCCGCTGGAGCCAGCAAAGGTAAATATTGAAGCTACAGTCGGCTCTGTCGCCGGCTGTTCGGAGGGCTGCAGCGAGACCCCTGTGGGACAGAGGACGGCGTGGGAAGCCTCATTAGGATCCGGAGGCTTCCCCCCACCCGAGGTGAGTACCGCCCAGGGGAGGTTTTTGTTGTTACAGAGTCTCTTTAAGCAGTATCTAAAATGGAAGATTTTAACTTTATTTCACTGCAGAAATGTTTTCAGCCTTGATTAAACTCTTAACAACTCTTAACACTTTTATTAGCCATTCGGACATCAACATTGTATTTTTCCCGTTCCTGTATTACGCCTTCAGAGCTAGTTCCTGTGAAAACAAGTTGGCTCAGTAGCCTGTGGGCAAATGTAGCCTTTAACATGCAGATAATTACAAAGAACACTATTCATTCCGATTATTCACACTTGTTAGCATTGTTACGCATATATGGATGGTGTCATACTGTCTGATGTGGAATGTGGAGTTCAGATGTCCATTCAGTCAGCAAGCTCACTAATGGCATGGCAATGATTGTTCACAGCTATATTACACTAGGCCTCATGAATTAGGAGGTTGTAACTGTACTCTGGGGGGGGGGGGGGGGGGGGGGGGGTTGCAGTCAGTGTATACATGTTCCTTATAAATACAGATCATGCAATGGTGTAGAAGAAAAAAATTAGAGCCACACCGACAAACCAATTGTACCACATAGCTGTGATGTTTAGGCCGCGATCGCAGTGGGATGTTGCATTGTGTTACCTGTATAACAGGAACGCAATGGAGTGAAAAAATCGTACCGCACGCATGGGTGGTGCATTGCAGGGCGGTAAGCCACATTACAAAGTGGCTGTTACCCCACACCGCAACGCACAACTCTGAACGTGACCTAAGAGCTGGAATCCCATAGGATGATTTTTGGCAGAGTTTTGGGATCGCCGACAATCGCCGGTGAATGTATGAAATTATGTGTGGGGGAACCTCCTAGTGCGGTTGCGATTAGATGTAATCTCAATCGCAGGACATGCAGCATTTTGAGCTGAAGTGTATAAGTGCTGCAAATTTGCTTTTCAAAGCGATTTTGCAGCGATTTTGCAGCGTTTGGGGGGGGGGGGGGGGGGGGGGGGGGGTTTGAAGTGGTTACACTTTAAATAAGCTTTATAATACTCCCCAGGTGTCTGGATTTCCTGCTTCTGTCTGTAACGCCGTCCCATAAGGGAAGAGGTCACATGCACTTCTCTCACACAACGCTGCTGCGATTCCTAGTGGGTTCCAGGCCTAAGGCTACAGTCAAGGAGTTGCATTGTGGTGTGTGGCTTGTCGCACTGCTATTCATCACCTATGCATCGTTCATGGTGCAGTGCGGTATAACAGCATGCAGCATCCCAACGCACTGCATGCAGTGCATTACCACGTGCAATACCAGTGAATCATTCTTTTCATTGACTGTATGCTTTACTGTATGCGACGCAACGCGTGGATAACTTGCAGGGCTACTTTCCCATTCCATTACATTCCTGTTACAGGGAACACAACGCTCACTGTGACAGAGGAGGGTAGGCAAGGGGGGGACACATGTCCCTGGGCGCAGAACTGTAAGGGGGCACAGAGCATGGCCACTGCACCCCCAAGTGAGTGAGATGCAGCTCGCTGGCAGCCCAAAGTGCTTCTCTCCCTCCATCTGCAGAGGCGTACAGAAGTGTTAACAGCAGCAAAACAAGGAGGCACATCTGGCTATCTAAATGTGGGGAAGGGAGGCAAAACTGGCTATCTAAAGGAGGGCACATTTGGCTATCTAAACAGGGGAAGGGGGTACAGCTGGTTATCTGAACAGCATTTGTACATTTGGCTCCACCCATGACCACACCCAGATTCAGATGCATGGCCACGCCCAATTTGTCCAGATGGGGGCGCAAAATTAGTCTTTGTCCCCGGGTGCTGAAAAGCCCAGCTACGCCTCTGAAATTTGAACCTAGCCTAAATGATACAGTTTTCTTACACAATATACAGCAGTTACAAGCAGAGCCAGGACAAGGTCCTTCAGCGCCCAAGGCTGATACACCAAAGTGCACCCCTCCATCCCTCCCACCCCAGCCGTCACGCACTGATTGCTATTAGACTAAGAGGCACCACAGGGCCCCCAACCCCCCCAACACCTTAATCTCTAGTTATCTGGCTTGTAGTCACTGCCATGTATCCCCTTTTCTTATTTCTCTCTGCTTCAAACACTATACGGGAATGATAGCTGAGTGAGTTGTAAGTCCCCTCCTACACTGCACCCTGAGGCTGGAGTCTCTCTCGCCTCGGCCCGGCCCTGGTTACAAGAATCAATTGGGAGCAGAGCCCTGCACTCACAAGCTTCCAGTCTAGAGAAGGAAACACAAGGTGAGGTGAACACCTACAGAAAATCAAATGAGGGTTCACCCAGTTCCATGAAGATATCCAAGATCATCAGCTCATCTAGGGGTAAACTCACAAAAGAACAGTAATCTTGACGTATGCAGACAGCTAACTTTAACATTGCTGGGATTTATGCAATTTGCATAGCGAAATGCGAAAATTGTTTAACTGGCCTTATTATTATTTTTTATTTATGTAGCACGAATATCTTCCATAGCACTGTACATAGTACAAAACAAATATTGGGGAACAAATATACATGAGAAATTCAACTGTACACAGTCATGACATTCAATAGTAGAAATACAAATACATAGAACTCTGTCAGATTCACATGGATTGATAGCAAATTCCAAGTATAGACACTAATGCAACAATCACAGCATGCAGTGTAAACAGGGATACTGCGCTTTCTATTACCCAGTAGAGATGTCAGCGAACGGTTCAGGAACCCCTCACCCTGTACTACTTCCAGGTCACTATGACCCGGAGTAGTACAGCTGCGCTGGGCCGGCGTTGCATGTCCTTGATCGCGCGCCTGTTGCCGGGCACTTTCTGCGCATGTGTGTGACGTCATGAGTGACGTCACGCTCATGCGCAGAGAGTGTCCGGCAACAGGCGCGCGATCGAAGACGCGCACCGCCGGCCCAGCGCAGCCGTACTACTCAGGGTCATAGTGACCCGGAAGTAGTATTTGCCCATAGAGATTCGCTAGCGAACGGTTCGCTAACATCTCTATTACCCAGTGCCCAGGAGGATACAGTGTGTCTGCCTATCTTTAAAGAATTGGTCTAAGCAAAAATTAAAATCCACTTACCTGGGGCTTCCTCCAGCCCCTGGCAGCCGTCCTGTGCCCTCGCCGCAGCTCCTGTGGCTCCCAGTGTTCTTCGCTGCAGAAGCCGACCTCACCACGTCGGGTTCCGGGTCAGCTTCTTGTGCGCTCCACCGCGCTGGTCACGTGGTCCCGCCGACGTCATCAGGTCTGTACTGCGCATTATTGGTACAGGTTAGGACCTGTACCAATAATGGTGGAGAAAAGGCTTGACATGTATGTGGGTATTACACTCTAGCAAACAGAAGGTAAGAGGGAAAAACATTGAGTCCCACAACTCTGGAATAGGTGAGACATAATGGTCACATTTCAGACATAAATAGTCTGTGAGCTGGACATCCTATTACAGTAGAATACCAGTGAAACAAGTTTTATACGGATTTGCTTTGTATGTACTCCATTTAGTATGCTGTTTTTAGGGAAGTGTTATATTGGCATCTTTGTAATCAATTAATTGGTTTTTTTTGTTATCCTTGGATGAAATGAGTTTCTATTTGCATCTGTCTTGATCTTAGGATTAGACATTTATGCATTAAAATGAACCTGTGTTCACTTTTTTCTGCCTGCGTAGCCAGTACATGTGATATAAAGCCATCTGCAGGTGCCTACATGCACGGCTATATAAGCATTATGCTGGATACACACTATGCGTTTCCGCGTGCGACACGGCCGTCGATACGCGTCGATTCGATTATTTCCGACATGTCCGATTCAAGCTTCGATGGATCGTTAGGTCGATTTGCCATACTTTACATGGCATTCGACCTAAAAATCATCGAAATTCGTTCGGAAATGTTCGGAAATAATCGAATCGACGCGTATCGACGGCCGCGTCGCACGCGGAAACGCATAGTGTGTATCCAGCATAAGAGCCTGTTTCCAATACACGCAGATTGGATGCAGAATGGATGCAGAAAAACTTAACAGGGGTCCGTGTAACTGAGGTTGATGTGGCTAACTGCAGCAGGAGCAACTGACGACTTCAACCACTATCTCAACACTATCTCAACACAACACTAGATTCAGAGCTCCCTGGGCCACTCTTGTAATCTTGACTAGTAAAATTAGACAGGCTTTAAAGGGAAGGTCCTAACAGCTGTAAAAAAAAGTTGTTTACTTACCCGGGTCTTCAAGCCCCTAGCAGCCGCTATGTCCCTAGCCGCAGTTCCACACTCAGCCGCTGGCTCCCGGTCTCCTCCGCTGCAGAGGATAACCATGCGAGGTCGAACTCTAAGGCGCCTGCGCAAGCGTCGCTGTCAATCACTCGCACGTGGTGTGGAGTGAATTTAACATCCTAATTGGCACTCCTGCGCATTCCAGGATGTGAAAATCGTACTGCGGTTAAATCGCAGCCGAGCGCTTGAGCGCGCTCCCGCTGTTTCCGCATGCACATGTGCTTGTGCACACTCGTAAATAACTGCTGCAAATAGTAACACTCATTCATGAAAAGAAAAAGTGATATTGTCCCCCTTAAATAATAAAGTGTTTCTCTTCCCCTTCCAAAACTCTTTATTTGGAAGGAGCATATACTGAGGCTGCAGGTGTTTCAAAACACGCTCATTATTCAAGAACAATGCATTGTACTGTTAGGTCCTGCTGCGGTATTCATCGTGCAGGACAGAAAAGGTGTATCCATTTGCAGGAAACCTGATGGATGAAAAAAAAAAGAAACAAAACATTTTTTTGGCTGGTGTTTTCACAGTTACAGGTTTAGAGACATAGTGAACGACAATTTCTTATGCGACATTAGATTAGCGGAGTAACAGGAAGAAGTGGAGCAAGTGCATCTAAAATGCCATTACACAAGACTGTGGTATTCTTTGGGCATGCAGCCAAGTTTTGGCCTTAAAGTAATCCTGTAATTTAAAAAAAGCAAGGTGTTTACCAGTAGAGGAGGATCCTCCAAAGGCTTCCCACATCCTCCTTGAGACCCCCGCTCCAGTGTTGGGACCCTCTGGAAGATCGCATCTACATTTCCGTCCGTAAATGAGCATGGGCCGCACTACGGAGGTGCCTTCCCCTGCGCTGTAGCACATAGTCACTCAAGCTCAGTGGAAAAAGCCAATCCCAATCAGCTCCGTGCTACTACTCAGACGCGAGGCATCCTGCACGGTGTGGCCATGCGCGATCACGGACGGAAGAGCGACCTTGCGCAGACTTCAACAAACCATTGTTATACAGGTTTTGGGGGGGGGGGGGTCCCAGCGCTGGATGGGTGGAAGTATCCAGAGTCTTCCCTCTACGGAGGTATGTATCCCTTTTTGGACACTTTCTTCCATTCAGGTACACTTTATGAAACCTTACTGTCCCTAAATTGCTGTCCTTTGGCTCTCCTACTTGTGATGTGGGCCCCCTCTGCTTCCAGCTCCTCACCAGGGTCTTGTGTATGCATGCCCATTATGACGTCATTGCTCACAGCAAGTAAGAGAAGAACCGGACTTGCAAGGCTTTTCTGACACTTCTACCCCTTCCCACTGCACCAATTGGAGACCAGGGAGCTTGTGGCATCAGCGTCATGGGTTGACTGCAACATTGGGTTTAAAGTGGCGAGATCAGGGTGGCCTTGAATGAGCATCAGTTTGGCCAGATAGGGATAAAGTGGCCCGGGCAACTGTTATCTTATTCTCAAAGAGTTGGATACAACATAGCACTGGAGGACACCATCTAATAATAGTTTAATCTTGAGGTAATAGAATAGGCTGCATATAAGAGGCAAAAGTCAGTTGCGACCACATTTGTCAGAAGTATATTCACATATAAGTTTAGACACAGTTAATGATCTTATTAAGCCTGCAGACCCATCAGGACGAAGTGCTCAGTGCGCTGCTTATTTGTAGGTCAGAACCGGCATCTACTTATACATGAAATAGTCTTCAGCAAGCTGCCAGACTTTGCATTAGCGTGTATCACGACAATGAGTGGCCTGAGCGAGCTCGGTGGTATGATTAATACTCGTGTCTGTGTCACAAGAGGTTGGGTGACCTAACTCCTTGGTGGCTCATGTTGACAATATGATTTATTGCTTACTGTATGTAATAATATGTCTGGTTTTCTCTGCTTGTTGTTCTGCAACGTGTGGGACAATATGGACTACTATCGCTTATAAATTATTAAATAGGGAAAGGGGAAGAATAAAATTACAAAGTACAGCTTGAAAAGAAAGAAAGAACGAGATGACTTCTTGTTTTAACCACTATTTTACTTCCCAAGCAAGATCACTAGGTGAAATAGGTTATCTCTGCTGGTTCCTGGTTAGATATAGTTCCACTTCCACAGAGGTAGCTATGAATATCCACAGCCACCTCTAGCTGTCTCACACCAGAATAGCAGAAAACGAGCATACAGAGCAAAATAAACTAATAACATTTTAACTTGTCTTGAAAACTGATAATTGGCTCTGGAGATAAAGGATGTTGAAGAGAACTTCAGGCCGGTTTTACGCAACATTTGAAAGAAACGTCTGACCTCTGTGATTGCCAACAAGGGTTTTGCAACCAAGTCATAAGTCATGTTTTGATAGGGAAACCAATAGTTATTTCACTAATTTCAATGCACACAAGCTCCCTGACTTTGGGGCACTGGGGTTTCAATGGGTTCTTTTGTTTTTATTCTCACTCTTTAGATCTACAATAAACCTACCATTACAATGTAAGGGCTGGTGCACACCTAGAGCATTTCTGAGCGCTTTTCAAAAGGCTAGTGCTGTGAAAAGGGCTTCGCTAATGTATTTGAATGGGATGGATCACACCAGAGGGAGGTGATTTCCCCCCCCCCCCTCCCCCCAAACACAGGCACGAGCCCGGCAGCATTTCTGAGGCAATTCAGCCTCAATGTTAAGTATAGGAAAGTGGAAAATTGCTCTAAAAGCGCTAGAATAGATCGATTTTCCAAGCGTTTTTATTATACAAAAGCTTTATATTTCCAGCTCTACTGTACAAAAAATAAAACATTTCTACACTTAAATGCTCCAAAAATCGCTAGGCATAGCTAGAAAATCGCTTGGCGTATGCCTAGAATCGCTTCGAAAAATCACTTCTAAAAACACTTAGCGTTTGCAATTACGCTAACGCTTTTAGGTGTGCACCAGCCCATAGACTGGTCACTGTACGCGGAAAAAAATGAGCATTAAATTGTTTATTTACAAAGTAGCTCCCTCCCATCCACCATGTAGATCTTTTACTGGCGTGGGGAAGTAGTAGCATAGCGCACACCATTGTCTCTGAAATGAGTTCTTGTCTCCTTTGTTACGTTAAACAAGCTCATCTCTCCCCTCCGGTTATGTCATCCAGCCGGAGAGATGAGAGATCGGATTATAGGCCTTCCCCAGACGCCTCTTTTAATTTCATTGTGAGACTCGCGCTGCAGTCAGCAGGCATAACATGCTGAAATCAGCACTGCCCTGAGAGGGCATGAGAGAAGAGACTGCCTGCAAACCAATGTCGTTCAGCAAAGTTCCTTAATTAAGCTCATCTCCAGCAATAGACTTTATTTAAAAATGAGGCCGAAGTATGAAGCAGAAAATGAACTAGTTCTCAGTGATGAGCTTGTATCAGGGGCATAATATCCATCATAGTAACAACTGCCTGGGATCACAGCTCTGCTGCAGCCCTCACTCCAGACACAGGAGGAACTGACACTAATGTAAACAAGCAAAATGGCCGCACATTCCAGAAAAGGACTCATCCTGCTGACAAATGCTTGTTGCTGCACCACAGCTTATATTGATTCTCTCTCACTTAACTCATCAGCAGCCACATATACAGTAAATTGTGCAGAGCGGCGCAGGGAGCTTTCCTATTTACCTTTTCCGTGCGGCTGGGTGGCATCTCCTCTCCTCCACCAGCGGCACTGCAATGCCGACATCCTCTTCAGAGTTCCCAATAACATGATATGACATGTGATTGTAATGCAGGTGATGGTGTTGGCGGTGGTGCCGCCCGCAGGTAGAAGAGGGGTGATGGAAGAATCTCTTCCATCACCCTTCTTCCACCACCGGGCGGTGCTGCAACGCTGACACCCTTCCCTGCGTTACGATCACATGTCATATCATGTGATCGCAACGCTGACACCCTTCCCTGCGTTACGATCACATGTCATATCATGTGATTGGAACTCCGAAGAGGGTGCCGGGAGTGCAGTGCCACCGGTGGAGGAGAGGAGAAGCCGATCCAGCCGCCTAGGAAAGGTAAATATGAAAGCTCACTGCACCGCTCTGCATAGCTGCATTAGGCAGCTAAATAGCATATGCCGTTCCATTTTCAATTTCACTCCCTCCTGACAAGAACAACAACAAGACACTGCAGGAGATATTCTGTTCGGTAATCAACGCTAAACCACACCTACTTTTTACTTCATGAATGCTTCACACTTTTTACCGTCAACCTTATCAGACTGATAACGAATGTTTATCAAACGTTTGGTAAAAGTGTTGATAACCATTCGGTAACTTTCATGAATACAAACTTAAGCCTAATGAGTTTGTTAATTTACCAAACGTTTGATAAAACGTTTGAAAACACTTCATGAATTGAGGCCTATATCTCCCAGCATGCACTGTGGCAGCCAGATGCTTTCAGCATCACTGAGGCTGCTTTGTACTGCTTCATCTGGGGTACATGAAGATGCAAGATGGAGGAGTGTGTATAGACAGGGTGGGGGGGACTAGAGATCAGCCAACCCCATAGGTAAGTAAATGCTTGCTGCCCTCCAAATATACACACCATTTCCGAACCTCCTTTAAGGGGGAAGTTCATTTGATTTTTTTGTTCGATTCTGCATTTTACGTTCCTTTCTGCGTTTCCCCTGGCCCCATAATCCCTTCGTGGAAATTGGTCCTATCACCCTCCTAGTCCCTCCACTTAAGTTAAGTGAATGGGGTGGGGAATAGGAAGGAATGGGATGGTAATAGGCGGGAACTTTGCAGCAAGCCTGCCTCTTCCTGTCTGAAAATTTGACTTTAGCCACATTTTTTGAAGGCGTGATTACAGAGACTGGAAGGAATGAAGAGAGGAACGGATACCACACAGAGGTATATGAATCCAGCATGAACTCACCTCTGTGCTTACGTTTGGTAGTTCTGCTTTGGGTCAAGTGTGCTTTAATGCAAATATAATGCAAGGCTACAAAATGCAGTATATGTATCAAGCAGGTACTTCCATTGAAGGCAGGGCCGGGCCGAGGCATAGGCTGGAGAGGCTCCAGACTCAGGGCGCAGTGTAGGAGGGGGCGCTTAATTCATTCAGCTGTCATTCCTAATTGTGTTTGAAGTAGAAAGAAATAAGAAAAGGGGAAAAATGGCAGTGACTGCAAGCCATATAACTAGATATTAAGGTGTTGGGGAGGTTGTGGGCCCTGTAGCGCCTCTTAGTCTAATAGCAATCAGTGTGGGGTGGGAGGGATGGAGGGGCGCACTTTGGTGTCTCAGCCTTGGGTGCTGGAGGACCTTGTCCCAGCTCTGATTGAAGGAGTCATTTAACTTGTTACAATTAATTCTTTACAGTCAACTTGAAGATCAAACAATGAGAAATCCAATAGTGTAACTACTAAGCCATCTGCCCAGTCAGGGACGCTGCTCAGGTTTTTGTGGCCCTAAGCACATAATATGTGCCGTTCCCCCTCCCCTCGTCAGTGACCCCTTCTCCCGTTGTAATCGGTGGCTGAAGGTGCCCCATAATCGGTAGGCCTCCAGCATAGGTAAGTAGCCAAACGTGCACCACCCCCCCCCCCCATTATAGGTTGCCACCCCAGTATAGGTAGCCCAGGTGTCCCCCCAGCATTGGTAGCCACCCCCGTATAGATAGCCAAGGTGCCCCCACAGTATAGGTAGCCAAAGGTATCCACCCCTCCTCCCCCCCATATAGGGCATTAGTGGCAGTGGGGGTATGTAGCATCCTTTTGGCTCCCATCCCCGCAATTCACACACCTGCAGATCGGCAGTGACCTGAAAAGAGGAGAGCAGCTCATAGTAACCGTGCCGCACACTTCAAGAGCAGGAAATGATCAATGGCCTCCCTTCTGCAGTGAGGGTGAGGTCCCAAGCGGCCGCTTGGATCACCTGGGCCTAGCTGTATACCCCTGTATACCCAGGGAGAATTTTACAAACATGAATAGGTATTTTTAGTGAATTAAAAGCATGAGAAGATGCCTAACTGTCCTCTTTTCAGCGGTATTTGCTGTACATGTGTTAAATGGGTACTTGAGATGATATGACGCTCACCAGAAGGCACTTGGTAAGCATCATCTTTCATGATTTGGTACATAGAACAGTGCCACCTAGCTGCCAGAGGGAGCAGTGGCAGGATAAGTAAACATACATCATGCTGAAGTCCTTGATACTTGGAGGTGCTATGGGAGAAAGTACATGAGGTCATTTGGATAGTATGGATAGACTGTGGAGGCCTAATTGTGATACATACTTTCGAAGTACAGATTTCCTTTTAATAGTTCTACTGTACAAAAAAAGGTTTATTTAGCGTCTGCATTCTGCAGATACAGTTTTATGGCTTCTGGATTTCTTCACACTTATCTGAAGGTTTGAAACACAGTTATGCTTATTTTGATTTGCTGCTGTGACAGCCTTGCATATAGTTAAAACAGGACTCTGTAATTAAACTTGACAGCACTGAGTCTTACTGTGAAGTTTTTTTTTTCTTTCTTTTTTAAGCTCTTATTTTATGCTTATAGACGGCAGGATTTATGGCAAGATTTCTTTATACAAAGGCCGACATCTAAAAACGTAGAACATAATGTTTGCTCTGACAATTCATGAAGAGGCTAGACTTTACATGCTACTGTTTTTTAGTTTTTTTAAATCAAAACAGAAGTTTTATTAAATACTCTGTAAAGCACTGCGGAATATGTCAGTGCTATACAAATGATAATAATAATAATAATGTAAGAGAAACAAGTTTACATTGGTCAAACAAGAAATTCTATCAAATCAAAAGACAACGCTTAGTACATAAAATAAATACAATAACAGAATTATAGGAAGTATCAAACCCTGGATATACAAAAATAACAACAAAAGTACAATTTTCCTTTAACCACTTACTGTTAAGCTTGGAGGTGTAATCTCCACAGTCAGCATACAACACATAAGCTGACGTGAAGGAGGTACACACACCAGCACAAGGGATCAGGATATCCCCAGTTTAGTGGAGGAGAGGACTGACTCCAATAGGAGATTGTGGTGCACAGAGCCAGTGCAGATCCGAACAGCCACAAACAACACTTTCGTAATAATGTCTCAGCGCAAAGTAGCGCTGAGCGCATAAACCAGGACTGAGGAGATCAGGACAGGTAGACAGAATGAACGCCTGCTTAACTAGCCACTACTTAGTGACAGCAAGCGTCCACAATAAGACAGACTGGAATGAGGCAGCCAATGCGTTTGCAGCGATGGCGTGCCTCACAAAGACAGGACAAGATAGTCAGGAAATAGCAGGATCAAGATAGATGAACGTAACACAGACAAATATACAATAAGTATGTTTTCCTAGCGTATTACAATTACAGCTATCAATGAAACTATTTGTAACGTCTGACTAACATATGTATATATCGGCAATGAACCGATATATGACATAAGCAGGAACACTGACTAGCACTGGAGCAATACAGGGAACAGGGCTCAGAAGGATTCGCTATCTCTTCGCAGAGATGAACGCAATCCACAAACGGTAACAGGACAGGATTCAGAAGGATTCGTTATCTCCTCACAGAGATGAACGCAATCCACAAACAGGACCAGGAGCAGGATACTAGCTCAGCATGGGTGCTCACGATACGCGCAAACTACCAAAACGTGCTGGAAGGCTGACTAACTGAACACAGGAAATAAACAGTTCGTGTACGTATATATCAGCGACACTGATGTATCAACGTAACATGAATACAAGGAAAATAACAAAATGCGCAAGTATGCGTATATATTGGCGATGAACCAATATATGACACAAGACAAGCAAGTAACAACTTCTAGAACAAGAGCAGAACTAGGAGGACTCGCTGACCCCTTCGCAGGAGTCAGCGCAGTCCACACGGACCAGGAACGAGGTGGGGCACGAGCAGAGTAACAGACAGAATCTGAGACTATGGTAGCCCATCAAGCATTGCAGGAAGCAGTTCTTTATACTGAGGTCATCCAATGGGAGCAGACCTGCAGATTCCCACACAAGTGAATGGTAATTAATCACAGGCTGATAGCAGGAAAAGGCAGACAATGATATGCAGCCTGCAGGAAAGGGATTGCCCCTCCATTGCAGCAGACAATGTTTGTTTACACAAAAGCATATTAAACTGTCATTAACTTCAGAGCGACTGCAGATGGAATCAGCAACTAGTTTAAGTGCAAACCAAACTATGCAAGAAAATGCATGTAATGACATCAGAACTGCTTGGGTTACAATACCACTGCAGCCAGCAGTAAACGCTGCAGACATGATCATAACACTTACCCTCTCCCATAACTACGTCCCTGCATTTCCCCATATCTCCTTGCAGGGGCGTAGCTACTATGTCCCTCCCCGCCGTGCACTCCCGCTTGCCCCGCACGCTCCCATGCTCCCACACTCGTTACCACTGCCAATCGTTAGCCGTGAGATCAATGGATGGGAACACACTTCCTGTTCATTGATCTAAGTCCCCATGTGAATGAACACCACCATCAATGAGATGGCACCCTCATTCACAAAAGCCGATATTTACACATCCACGCATTGCTTCCTGTTTGTGTAGTAATACTACGCATAAGGAAGTTATGCGCGAGGACATCTTGTGGCCAGATAGTAAAATTACTAAAATCTTCCTCTCCTCCGAGGCTTTGCTTCCCCTTGGTGAGATAGCAGTCTGTCGTCATGACGAAAGCCAGCAATCTCACTACAGGGTTACAGCGCCACCCAGAGGACGGAGGGAAAACTGCAGCGCTGGAGCCCAGGGAGGTGAGTGAGTGCTCTTGTGGTATGATTTTTTCCATGCTTTTAGGGTTTAAAAGCACATGAAATTTTTTTACCACTTTTAGACCCTAAAATCAGAAGGAATCATACCGCCAGGGATGTTAAAAAAAAAAAAAAAAAAACATAAATAGTTACCTTATGGACTGAGCTTTTCATATGTATGTCAAAAGGGCATATTACTGTTACTTTTTAAATTATGGCTTGTAATAAGTGATGGCCACAAAACTGAAAAAATGCACCTTTATTTCCAAATAAAATATTGGTGCCATACATTGTACTAGGGAAAATTTTTAAATGTTGAGATAACCGAGACAAATGGTCAAATATGTGGGTTTTAGTTACAGTAGCATGAATTATTTTAAAACTATGATGGCCGAAAACTGAAATAATTCAGTTTCTTTCCTGTTAAAATGCAGTTAGAAAAAAGTAATTCTTAGCAAAAAATACCCCCCAAAGAAAGCCTAATTGATGGTGAAAAAAAACAAGATATAGATTGTTTCATTGTGATAAGTAGTAATAAAGTTATAGACAAATGAATGGAAGGAGCGACAGGTGAAAATTGCTCTGGTTTTTTAAGGGGATAAACCCTAGGAGTTGAAGTGGTTAAAGGAATCGTCAGGCAAAAACAAAGAGTTTCACTTACCTGGGGCTTCTACCAGTCACTCCATGGCTGCGAGCGCACAGGATGGCTGCATGGGGCTGGTAGAAGCCACAGGCAAGTGAAACTCTTTTTTTTTTTTTTTGCCTGACGATTCCTTTAAGGAGACCTGAAGGGAAAAAATTGCCCCAAATGGGTACTTGCCTCAGTAGAGGGATAATCCAGAGGCTTACCCTGTCCCCCTTGTCTTCACTGATCCAGCGCTGGGCCCCCCTGAACACACCCCCTCCCCCAACAAGGGCCTTGTCAAAGAGTGCACGCAACCTCACTTCCATCTGTGAACAAGCACAGCCGCTCTGCGCAGCTTCAGGGAGTCTCACCCCATGCACAGTAGCCTAAAGGATCTATAGACTGATTATAAATACATCCAGGAAAGACCCAACATAAGACAAGGATAATAATGGGCCAGAGGTTCTCAAACTGGGGGCCGAGGCACCCTGGAACCAGAGATGGCCTTAACGGTTCCCGGCGAACTTCCGTGGTTGGCGATCGCGGAGAACCGCAAGCTTTTTCGGAAGTTCAGTTCGCCCCCATAGTGCATCATGAGGGCCAACTTTGACCCTCTACATCACAGTCAGCAGGCACATTGTAGCCAATTAGGCTACACTCCCTCCTGGAGCCCCCCCCCCCTTATAAAAGGCACGCAGAGTCAGGCATTGGATTCACTCGCGTGCCTGCAGTAATTAGAGAAGGGATAGCTGCTGCAGACTCTCATAGGGAAAGCTTAATTAGGCTCTTGTAGGCTTGTTAGCTTGATCCTGGCTAATTGTTATTGCTAAAAAAAAAAAACACCCCTCAACAGCTCTTTTGAGAGCTAATCTTGTTCTTGTGATCTATTTTTTTTTTTGTGTGTGTGTCCCGCTGACACTTGTGTTGCATAGACAGCCTTGGTAATTCCTACTGTGTGTGCCACTGCCAGGCCCAGCACATTCAGTGACTACCTGTGTGTGTGACAGGTGCACATTGTAATACCCATCACTGCATATACCTACTACCTGTTGTTCACTTCAGTGCACCCACCTACCTACGTGAACGCACGCAGTGTCACTGTGCCTGTCAGGTACCTGTCTGTGTGTGACAGGTGCACATTGTAATACCCATCACTGCATATACCTACTACCTGTTGTTCACTTCAGTGCACCCACCTACCTACGTGCACGCACGCAGTGTCACTGTGCCTGTCAGGTACCTGTCTGTGTGTGACAGGTGCACATTGTAATACCCATCACTGCATATGCCTACTACCTGTTGTTCACTTCAGTGCACCCACCTATCTACGTGAGCGCACGCAGTGTCACTGTGCCTGTCCGGTACCTGTCTGAGTGTGACAGGTGCATATTGTAATACCCATCACTGCATATACCTACTACCTGTTGTATACTTCAGTAAGTGCACCCACCTACCTACATGAATGCACGCAGTGTGATATACCACTCCATGCATACCTGTTAACTGCACCTGTGTGACTGCACATTGTATTACTCAAGTCAGTGCATATCTTCCACTTCATCCCCTCCGATATGGACAAAACTGACAAAACAGGTAGAGGCAGAGGTAAAGGCAGACTCAGAGGAAGGCAACCCGACAGGTCTGTGCGAGGTCGTGGTAATGTGATTTCGTGCGGACCTGGACCAAAGTACAGTGCTCAGAAGAAGGCACGTCCCTTCAACTCCCAAGATTGTCAGGACGTGGTTGACTATTTAACACAGAACACCTCATCTTCCGCAGCCACCAGCGATACTCCAAGTACCACATCCACTACATTTGACAGTTCGCAGGAGTTATTTGGTGGGGAAATCACTGATGCACAGCCATTATTGGTACAACCAGATGAAGGCACTAAGCAAGTTACACCACCTCATATGTCTGAGTTAGGCGACACTATGGACGTAAAGTGTGCGGAGGAGGATGATAAAGTACCTGCTGTTGGTGCAGTTTTGGAGGTGTCTGAGGCAAGTGAAGCTGGGCAGGATGATTATGATGATGACGATGATACGGATCCCACGTATGTTCCCAATAGAGGAGATGAACAGGGGGACAGTTCAGAGGGGGAGTCAGAGAGGAGTAGACGAGTTCCTGAAAGAAGCAGGGGGCGCTCGTCATCAGAAACAGCTGGTGGCAGTGTCCGGCGCAATGTATCGCCACCTATGTACAGCCAGCCAACATGCCCTTCAATGTCAGCTGCTGATGCCACCATAGTGCCATCACCCCAGGGGGGCTCAGCGGTTTGGACATTTTTTAATGTGTCTGCCTCAGATCGGAGCAATGCCATCTGTTCTCTCTGCCTCCAAAAATTGAGCCGTGGAAAGGCCAACACCCACGTAGGGACAAGTGCCTTACAAAGGCACATGGAGAAAAGGCACAAACTGCAATGGGAAGAGCACCTGAGCAAAAGCAGCACACAAAAGAAAAGCCACCCTCCTTCTACTCTTCCTCCTTCAGGTGCATATTCTTCAGCCGCTTTCTCCCTTGCACCTTCACAGCCACCCTCCTCCACTCCGCCTCTGACCTTGAGCAGTTCCTGCTCCTCTGCCCACAGCAGCCAGGTGTCTGTGAAGGAAATCTTTGAGCAGAAGAAGCCAATTTCTGCCAGTCACCCCCTTGCCCAGCGTCTGACAGCTGGCTTGGCGGAACTGTTAGCTCGCCAGCTGTTACCATACCAGCTGGTGGACTCTGAGGCCTTCTGTAAATTTGTGGCCATTGGGACACTGCAGTGGAAGATGCCAGGTCGCAATTATTTCTCTAAAAAGGCAATACCCAAACTGTACCGTGAAATTGAGAAGCAAGTGGTGTCATCTCTGGCACACAGCGTTGGGTCAAGGGTCCACCTGACCACGGATGCCTGGTCTGCCAAGCACGGTCAGGGCAGGTACATTACTTACACAGCCCACTGGGTCAACCTGGTGACCGCTGACAAGCAGGGAGTACATGGCTGTGCAGCGGACCGACTTGTGACACCTCCACGGCTTGCACGCAGGTCTTCTGCCACCTCCTGCTACATCCTCTTCGCTGTCATCCTCCTCCTCCTCCTTGGCTGAGTGGCAGTTCAACTCTACTGGTGCTGCAGTCTCCTCTCCAGCTACACAGCCCCAGCTCCCCAGGGCCTATGCTGCATGCCAGGTACGATGGTGTCACGCCATCTTAGACATGTCTTGCCTCAAAGCAGAGAGTCACACTGGAGCAGCTCTCCTGGCTGCTCTTAACAAACAGGTGGATTAGTGGCTGACCCTGCACCAGTTGGAGATCGGCAACGTGGTGTGTGACAATGGCAGCAATCTCATTTCCGCTTTGAATTTGGGAAAGCTGACACATGTACCCTGCATGGCACATGTGCTGAATCTAGTCATTTAAAGATTTGTGTCAAAGTACCCAGGCTTAGAGGACGTCCTGAAGCAGGCCAGGAAGTTGTTTGGGCATTTCAGGTGGTCTAACATAGCCATGGCACACTTTGCCGAGATTCAGCGGAGAAACAAGTTGCCGGTGAGACGCCTCCTTTGCGATAGCCCGACTCGCTAGAATTCGACTCTCCTTATGTTCCCTCGCCTGCTAGAACAGGAGAAAGCCGTCACCCAGTACCTCTACAATTTCAGTAAAAGGACACAATCTGGGGAGATGGGGATGTTCTGGCCCAACAACTGGACACTCATGCGAAATGCATGCAGGCTCATGCGGCCATTTGAGGAGGTGACCAACCTGGTGAGTCGCAGTGAAGGCACCATCAGCGACTTGATCCCGTACGCTTACTTCCTGGAGCGTGCTGTGCATAGAGTGGTGGATCAAGCCGTGGAGGAGCGTGAAGAGGAACAGTTACGGGAGGAAGCGTTGTGGGAACAATTCTCATCAGAAACAGATGTTTCCTCAACACCTGTGGCAGCACAGAGGGGGGAGGAGGAGGAAGAGTCATGTGGGGAAGAGGAGTCAGACTCGGATGATGAGGAAGGTGTTTCTTTAGAGGAGAAGGAGGAGGCGGCGGTGGCGGCGGCAGAAGAACAACCGCAGCAGGCGTCGCAGGGGGCTTGTGCTGCTCAACGTTCCCATGGTATTGTTCGTGGCTGGGGAGAGGAGGAGGACTTACCTGACGTCATTGAGGAAGAGCAAGAGGAGATGAATAGTACGTCTGGATCCAACTTTGTGCAGATTGCGTCTTTCATGCTGTCCAGCCTGTTGAGGGACCCCTGTATAAAAAAACTCAAGGGGAATGAGCTGTACTGGGTGGCCACGCTACTAGACCCTCGGTATAGGCACAAAGTGGCGGATATGTTATCAACTCACCTGAAGGCAGAAAGGATGCAGCACATGCAGAACAAGCTGGCAACTATGCTTTACAATGCGTTTAAGGGTGATGTCACAGCACAACAGAATAAAGGTACCACAGCCAGTAATCCTTCTCCCATGTCCACGCAGGCCAGGACAGGACGCTCCAGCGATCTCATGGTGATGTCGGACATGCGGACATTCTTTAGTTCAACGCCTCGCCTTAGCGCTTCCGGATCCATTCTCCGCCAACGCCTGGACCGGCAGGTAGCCGACTACCTGGCCTTAACTGTGGATGTAGACACTGTGAGCAGCGATGAACCCTTGGACTACTGGGAGCGTAGGCTTGACCTGTGGCCAGAGCTGTCCCAATTTGCCATCCAACTTCTGTCTTGCCCTGCCTCAAGCGTCCTGTCAGAAAGGACCTTTAGCGCAGCTGGAGGCATTGTTACTGAGAAGAGAAGTCGACTAAGTCACAAAAGTGTTCAGTACCTCACCTTTATCAAAATGAATGAGGCATGGATCCCGGAGGGTTACTGCCCGCCCCAAGACTAAGTCAGTCCCCACACGCAGCATCTCTGCCTGCACGCCGTGTGACTGCCTGCCCAAAGACTAAGTCGCTCCCCACACAGCACCTCTGCCCGCAGGCCGCTTGACTGCCTTCTCCGCCACCACCAACAGGGTCCAGGATTCCAGGTGGATTCCTGAATTTTTAAGGCCGCTGCTAGCAGCGGCTGCTATAATAATTTTTGTGATGCGTGTACATGCCTGCCTAATTTTTCTGGCTGCACTGCAGCTGCAACAACAAAACAAAAGGCATGTACATGTGCCAATTCCCCTTTGTGATCATTACCTTGCCGCGGTGAAGGGGCTTGCGTATCACAATGAAGCAATGACCAACGGCTATATGAGTGTCTCGGGGGGGAAGGGGGGCTTGAAAACCGCCACGGCCTGCACTCTGGCCACGGTGCGCACTGTAGAGAGTAGATTCCGCACTATGTCGGTAGAAACAAACTTTGCTTTGTTCAATCACGTACATGACAGGTTAAAATCCATCACCACATGCTGACATGTTTCGGGCGTTACACGTCCTTAATCATAGCATAGGTGCAAGTGAACAGGGATGACCCTTAAATAGAGAGGCGCTACACCCAAAGTCACATGTTCACAGACCCCACCCACAAAGAGGTGTATACATTAAAAAAAAAACAACTGAGAAACAACGTCAATTATATAATCAAATAGATAAAAACATATAGTACACAGTAAAAATGTAAATACATATGATTATACATGGCACAGTATTACGCAGCAGCAGGCAAATAATCATCAGAAAAAATAACATAAACAGACAATTATTATTATTATTATGATATTGCACTGGTTACAGTCAAGGACAGTAAATCCACATTAGATAACCGAATTCAGGTCCCATCTGGCATTAAGGCCTCTCAATGAGCGTGTCCCTAGTTTAAAGATCCAATATGCCTCTCGGGTGAGGAGTCGTTTGTACACGTCCCCTCCTCTCACTGGCTTATGGACACGCTCAATGCCGGTCACGGTGCGCACCAGTCCAGCACGGCCGTCACAACACAAACAGCTGTTTGCGGTGCGTTACACAGTGAGTTTGGTGTGTCAGTGTGAAGAAGTACTCTAATTACACTCCCTGATTGATGTATACACATGCAAGATGTTTTAAAGCACTTTAGGCCTGCAATTTAGCATGCAATTTGATTTCTGCCCTTAAAACGCTGCTTTGCATCAAATCCAGATTTTTCCCACAGAACTTTTGGCGTCCATCCCACTCCGCCATGCCCCCCTCCAGGTGTTAGACCCCTTGAAACATCTTTTCCATCACTTTTGTGGCCAGCATAAGAGTTTCTAGTTTTCAAAGTTCGCCTCCCCATTGAAGTCTATTGCGGTTTGCGAAAGTTTTCGCGAACCAAACTTTTGCGGAAATTTGCGAACCCGGTTCGCAAACCGAAAATCGGAGGTTTGGGCCATCTCTGCCTGGAACACCTTGAGCACCTCCCAGGGATGCTTCGGCATTCATCCCCATCTTTTGTGCATTGCCATCAGGTAATGGGGATGGGGATGAATGCCGAGGCACCCCTGGGATATGCAATGCGGCTGCCGTACACGCCAGCTAACTTTTAGTTCCAGAAGCCATAGTTATAGTTTATCAGAGGAATCATCTAATGGGGGGGGGGGGGGTCACTGATTATATGGAGGGGGGTGCTGACTGATGCGGAGTCAGTTACTATTTGGAGGGGGTAATGCTGCTTAATGTAGGGTCAATTACTATTTGGAGGGGGGGGGGGGTAGCAAATCTTTGACTATTTGGAGGGGGATGCTATCTAATAAGCATCACTAGCTACTTGGAAGGGGGGGCCCTAATATAACGGCATTTCAGTAGTTGTTTTTGCCAGGGGGGGGGGGGGGCCTTGAGAAAAATACAAAGTCATCAAGTGCGCCCTCACTCAAAAAAAGTTTGAGAAGCACTGTCATAGGCCCAGATAGTATAACATTTAATAGGATGGAAGTATTAACTAAATTCTTTGTAAATAGAAAAGTTTATTGGCTTGTTACAATGCATTTTGTGGGTCTAACCCACTTTATTAGGTATTGTGCCAATTTGGATACAATCTCACACTGGTATGAGCTCCTCTATGAGTTCTGATGAATGTTGGGGACAGCGTGGGCAGGCAGGATTAGTTCTTACATGCTTTTTTTTAAGAGGTTTTCTTTTTTAAGAGGTTTTCTTAGACTTTGCATTGATTGCATCCTGCTCCTGTCATATTGTCCTCTAGTTTGGAATATTTAATTTCATTCTGATCTATTGACTGCTTTATCGTTACCTCTTTTTATTCTTTAAACCAACATTTATACTGTACAGTCTTCACACACGTTCAAAGCAAGGTTAACAATCATTTTCCTGATACTGTTACAAAAGGGTACCAAACTGTATATATGGTTTTATTTCTGCTCATGACCTACTTTTGTCTGATTGAAGCAGACGTCGCAACTCAACTTTTGTCATTTGGGAGTCTCCTGGGAAACCATAAAGGATGACCTATATTATAAGATTTAATGTAGATGACCTAGTAGTCTTGGATACAAGCTGGTGCATCGGGCAGCTGATTTGTTTACAATATATTCCTTAACCACTTCACCTCACAGGCTAGTTCAAGATGCAGGAAATGTGGCGACCATGGCTAATGGAGGATCTGGGCACCGCCATAGGCACTAATACAAATATAGGCTATTGGGCGCCTGAAAGCAGAAATATGGGTGCCCGATAAATATCATATTGAAAATTAGAACTTTTTAGTTATTTTTAATTCTTATTGTTTCTAGAACGTTAGAATGTTATAGTTTTTGAAATTTTTATTCATTGGAAAATTAGAATTCCTGATTACTGCTACTTGGCGAGCAAGTGGATTTCCCCATTTTGTTCACTTCCCAGCCTGACACTGCTTGGGCAGACATTTTTTTTTGCTCATTTGTCCTTCATTTTGTTTCCCTGCACACTACGCACTAGCGTGCGTAACTAAGTAACGTCCGCAGCTAAGAAAAGCCGTGCAGTAGTGATGTATTGCTACCGCGATACTTCACTAGTTCGGCCACTACTATGTTAGTTAACAACACTACCGTGCAGCTTTTGTAAGCAGCGGCTGTTGCTTAGTTATGCACGCTACGCTAACACAAGAGTACGTAATTAGTGCACATTTATTTTCTGCACCTCTAAATTTCTCTGTGCCGTGCCTTCCCAATCCACCCGGCTACTGTTTTAGGCCTATGTGTTTGACATCTGTGATCTAAGTGATATCATAGGACACACACAGATTCTTGGCCGAGATCACCCTAAACGGGTGTATAAGACTTTATGTAAAATTTCGGATAACTTATTTTAAAGTGGATCCGAGATGAACTTTTACTCCTTGCATAATTGTGTTCCTTACATATAGTTTTATAGGGCATTCCTCAAGCCAAATACTTGTTTTGTTTTGTTTTGTTTTAATACCCTAATTTCCTATAAACTAAACAAACCACACCCACAGCTTCTCCAGAGTGCCTTGGCGCTTGCAAGGGATTGTGGGATTTCAGTCTGGGCAGGTGAAAAAGGTGTTACTAGCTATAGATTTCAGAGGCAGAGTTTTCACAATCTGAGAGCTGCAGTGCAGATACAGATCAGTTGCCTGTGTAATGGAGGAGATAAGAGTGGAGTTTTCACAGAATATGCAGATTAGCATCCCTAGATACAGATAAGCTTGCCTGTGTGTGTAATTGTGTAATAGTGACAAGCAGAAAACATGGCTGCTCCCATTGTATCACAGGAAAAAATATTAATATACTGTTAAAGCGGTTTGAAGATAGATTTGCTGTGTAAACTATCTAAACTTTAGATAAGATATATAGACAAGTCACTTGTTATATTTAGTTTTTCATCTCGGATCCGCTTTAAGCACTTATTTGGTTGCTGACAGCTGAAAAGGTACTTTACTAAGAAGGTGTAAAAACTTCTGAAGGGGGGAAATTTTGGAGAAAAGTTTTTTCAATCAAGACTCTTAGATGGATATTCTCAGCTAATCTAAATAATTGATTTGTCTTTGTTAATGATCACCAGTGTTTAAAGGGGAACTGAAGAGAGAGGTATATGGAGGCTGTCATGTTTATTTCCTTTTAATCAATACCAGTTGCCTGGCAGCCCTGCTGGTCTATTTCTCTGCACTAGTATCTGATTAAAACCAGAAACAAGCATGCAGCTAGTCTTGTCAGATCAGACTTATAAGTCTGAACCACTGAAACACCTGATCTGCTGCATGCTTGTTCAGGGGCTATAGCTAATAGTATTAGAGGCAGAGGATCAGCAGGGCTGCCAGGCAACTGGTATTGTCTAAAAGGAAATAAACAGGACAGCCTCCATATACCTCTCTCTTCAGTTCCCCTTTAAAGAATTGAGTGTATTATGTGGTGCTCCTTTTTGTTGTTGCTGATACTATTAAGTGATGTTTATTAGGCTTTGTTCACCTCATAAATCACCAGCGCTATCACAAGCGAAGAGCGATTTATTGAGAGTTTTTTTCCTTCGCTTTTCCCTGCACTTTGCACTTAGAAGAGCGCTTTTCTAAGCGCTTTTACAGAGCGATTCGTTTTTTCACTTCCTGACATCAGTCATTAGTAAACGTCTTTCACCCGGAAATGAATAAATACAATGTATTTACAATGTATTTATTCATAAAAAAGCGCTGGGGAAATCGCTATACAAAGCGCTTTTTCAAGCGCTTTGCAATTTCTTTATACCGTCTATTGAGCAAAAATGCTCAGAAAATGGTACAGGCAGCGCTTTGGTGAGTACATCGGAAATGAACCGCTCATATGTGAACACTCTCATAGGGAGTCATTACACAAGCCGTTTTAAGGCGATTTTGAAAATCGGTGGCGCTTAAAAAAAACCCGAAAAAACACCCCAGGAGTGAAAAAGCCCTAAGAATGTTTATTAGAATCTATTCTCATGAATTATAACTTCTTATCTATTCATCGCCTTATCTGTATAATAGAGCACAGGAACCACTCAAAATAAGTTTTTCCAAATTAAAGAGGAAACAGTGAAAATAATGTTATTAATAAAATAGCTTACTGTTTACAATATTTATTTATAAATTATTTAGTCAGTGTTTGCCCATTGTAAAATATTTCCTCTTCCGGATATACATGTTGAAATTTATCACAAGTGGTGAAAGTCCTGTTAGGTGATCTCTGCGGAATGTTTATTGAGATTTTCAAAACCAGTACAAAATATGTCTGGTCTCCCAGAATGCTCTGGGGGAGAGAATTCCACAAATCTAAAGAGCCTAGAGTAAACATCACTGGAGTGATGGGGCTACATAACAATATACAGCAATGCTGAAACCAGGTAAATTACCGTAAAGGTGGGTTTTCTGAATCATTTACTACATTGCACTGTATGTCACTATAGTGCTTCTTTAAAGGACCTCTACAGCGAAAAAATTAAGCAGTTAATATCTGACAGAACTGACAGGTTTTGGGCTAGTCCATCGCCTCATGGGGGATTCTTTGGGTTTTCTTTTGTTATCAAAAGGATTTCCTGAACGGAAATTAAACTGCCAATATAGTAAGATACCTGCCAGCCTCTATACTCCCTTGCACACTATGTTGTCAGTTATGGTGGCCACTAATGATCCAATCTTTTTCATCCAATCTTACCATTTCTATCTAATATAAGGGAACTGCCTATAGTATCCAATTAATATATTCCAACAGTTTACTCTTCTACTACATAGATTTGGTAAGATTGGATGAAAAAGATTGGATCATTAGTGGCCACCATTAGACTTAGCAACTGCTGTTCAGGAAATGCTTATGAAAGCAAATAAAATCCTGCGAATCCCCCATGATTAGATGGACTAATCCAAAACCTGTCTGTCCTGTCAGATTTTAACTGCTTCTTTTTTTAGCTGAAGGGGTCCTTTAACTCCTTGAGGACCACCGCCTTACACCCCCCCTAGTGAGCTTTAACACTTTACTGATCGACCATACAACTTAGCAGCCAAATTAATCTTGCCTCCCTTTCTGCCCAGCAACAGAGCTTTCTGTTGGTGGGATCTGATTGCTGCTGCAATTTTTTTTATTTATTTATTTTAAATTACTTTTATTGTTATTTTACTAAAAACTTTTATTTGTTTTTGTAATTTATCCCTCCCTCTTCCCAACCACCCTCCCCCCCCCCCCCGCCCCCGAGACCCAATCACTAAGATCTCCTCTCATGGGCATCAGCCTATGAGAGGGATCAGTTTGCGAGCCACTCAAGGGGACAGCTCAGTGACAGGGCTGTCCCCAGTACAGCGCTGCACTAGATCACAGCACTGTACAAAGTAAATACTGGCTCTTTCTTCTTCCTAACAGCCTGCCAGCCACGATTGCGGGCTGACAGGCTGATCACAGAGTTCCGAGTCTTGTCAGGGAACGATTAGGCATGCGAGCGTGTTCCCTGCTAATCTCTGCCCCCAGGACTTGTCGCCAATCGGTGTTAGGCGGTCCTGGGGCAGCCACTCTGCGGCCACCAATTGGGTGTTAGGCAGTCGCAGAGTGGGTAAAGGACCACTTCAGCAAAACAAACAAAGCAGTTAAAATCTGACAGAACTGACAGGTTTTTGACTAGTCCATCTCCTCATGGGGGATTCCCTGGGTTATCTTCGTTTTCACTTGCACACTATTTTGTCAGTTAGACTTTTTAGGCCCCATTTACACTATAAAGTTATAACTGAAAGGGCAACTGATTTTCAAAGTAATGCCCATGTTTCCCAATGGCTCAGTTTACACTATACACATTTTAACAAAAAATTTTTTCATAACGCACTGCTATGGAGAAGAAAAAAAATGCGTCCCAACTGATTAAGTGTAAATGGGGCCTAATGCCCATGTTTTCCTATTGCACAGTTCTCACTATTTGCATTTTACAGAAAGATTCTTCACAATGCACTGCTATGGAAAAAATGCATACCAACGCACACTAACGCATACCAACAAATTAAGTGTAAAAGGGCCCTTAGCTGTTCAGGAAATGCTGTTGAAAACAAAGAAAATCCTGAGAATTCCCCATGAGTAGATGGACTAGTTGAAAACCTGTCAATTCTGTCAGATTTTAAAGTCATTGGGAGTCAATTAAAAAAAAAAAAGCCAGATACTTACCTAAGCAGAGGAGAGGCTCTGGGTCCTATAGAGCCTTCCCTCTCCTCTCACAGTGCCCTCGGGGCAGCGATACCTTCCCCGTTTGAATCCCCCGCCACGGGGGACTTCGGGAGTCGAGTCCTCCCGAAGACAGGCGGCTCTGCACATGTGCGAGTGCATGAGAGGGCGTTCACGTTCAGTATGGAGTGGCCCGTCTTCGGGAGCACTCGGGTTCCCAAAGACTTCTGAAGAGGCTTTGCGGCAGAGAGAGCAGTATTTGACCAAATTGGTTAAATACGGCTACTGGGGAGCCAATGGTGGAATGGGGACCAAAAGGACCCAGAGCCTTCCCTCTGCTTAGGTAAGTATCTTGTTTTTTTGTTTTTTTTTAATGACTCCCATCGACTTTAACTGCTTACTTTTTTTGATGGAGTTGTCCTTTAAACTAACTCTGGTATTACTGTCTTACATTTTTCCTTATTTACGTTTACTTTCTTGCTTGCTGGATACATAAAATCTTTTACATAAAATAATGTTAAAACAATTAGGAGAGATGTTTATTGCATTGGGTGTCTTTATTGCATAAAAGGTGACGGTATCCATCTACCAGCCTGAGCAGTAACCAGGGGAGAGTTCTGCTGCAGACTGGGGGGAAGGGAACTGTTTAGAAAGTTGTGGGTAACCCGCTGGATTCTGACAAGGGCCCCTTTTCTCCATAGGCATTTTAATGAGCAGCACAAGAGACTAAAGTTTGTTCTGCCTTCTATGAAGACACTCATTGTTTGCCCCACCATTGTTACTGTGCACTAATAAAAAACTGTTCAGTGTGAATGTGTCTCAAGATCTGCCCAGGTTTATTGTGCAGCTAAACCCAAGAACCCTGGAAGATGATTGTGATCTGGCTCTGAATGGGCATCTCTTATCCGACTGTGCAGTAGATGGCTTGCAGTTTCACAGTAACTGTTTATGGGCAGAGCACAAGAAAGGGTGAAATGATTGGACACAAACCTCATTTTTTGTGTGTTATTTATGTGCCTTTTTTCTTTATAGTATATGTTTTGTTTTTTTGAGACATTTGGTTTTCCTTTTTTTTTTTTCTAAAACTGAATTTCTAAAATTATAGAATTCAGGATCCCTGTAGCAGATCCTGTAAAAGTAAAATGCACTATAAATTACTTTTGTCCTACTGTATGTTGTTGTCCCTTACAGTCGGTAGTAGTAACAAGCTGACGTTAGTGGTAGTGGTGGCTCCAGCTACAAATGTTTGTGGGGCACAAAGAGTTTTCGGTGGCTGTTAGGGCCCATTTGGGTGATAAAAATCGAGGTTTGGGTGATAAAAATCGAGGTTTGTATGATGAGCTTTAGATATTTTTTGCCTAACTCAGGTGATAAAATTAAGGCTACTTCAGCAATGATAGGAACCAGACGTAAACATCACAAACAGGACTCAGCGACTTTTGAGCAGAGCAGATTGTCCAAATGATGGTGCTATTATGGATGAAAAGTTACCTACAGATGTACTTGGCTAGTTGGCTGTCATGCTTTTAATCCTTACTTGCTAGCAAGCCACTCCTGTGTGGACAGATCACAGACAAATCATTCCAGCCCTCATCCTGTATTTGAAGACTCTAGAAGCAAGGGGAGGGGGGAGAGGCAGGAGGGAGAAAAACACTGTGTGTGTAATTACTAATCTTAATAGCTAAGCATTGCTAAATACTAGTTTCACGGAAGAGCCGTGAGAAAAGAGAACGCAATCGCAATCGGTTTGCTGCACCGATTGTCATTGCGTTGCCAGATCTGGATTGTCTGTCTGTGGATACCAGGCAGTCAAACCTGGGGGGGGTCTCTCCTTCTCTCAGCAGAGAAATAGCATTAACTTAGGTGCAGGATGACATTTGATTTTCTAATGAACTAGGAACAAACTCTTGTGTCCAAGAGGCTAGTGTTTATTTTTAATTACCTGAGGACAAAGGGTCTGCACTCTGGCAGAACCTCAGATAGGTGTCAATTGCTTCCACCATTTGGTGAGCCCAGCAAAGGGAGCTTCCCTCACAGCAAGAGGCCAGACGGCCTGACTCCGTCAGCAGCAGAGAGTAGAGAGTTGCTGAACTTTTTGATACCAGTCTTGAGGGGCAAGCTACAACCAAGTTATTAAACTTCTCAGGAACTGGACCCTCTACCCTAATCAAGTCTGATGTCATAGGAATTATCATAATCTGAGGAATATTAATCTGTTATCAGCGCAAATGTGGCATTTATCGGTTTTAAATTACAGCGTTTTATAAGTTTAAACCTAAATCTCTCTCCGAGGGAATGAACTGTAATTGGTTTGTAATTCAGAGGGGGCAGGCGTTGCCACACCCCAAACCAGCTTCATCAAAAGCACATTGCCAGCAGGCGGACCTCAGTCCTCCCCTGTGTACCATCACCTGATCAAGCCAGCCAGAGGACCACGTGGCTGGCGGCCATTTTCCTGAACTGAAACAAAGGACATTTTCCATGTGCTCAGATTTTCCCAGAAAGGACATATTTCCACAAACCTAAGTATTTTATCCCATTTTTTATTTCATATTGTGCTATTATTTGTCTCTATAATTGTTGATTGTAACGATTTTCTGTATATATTAATTATTTATGTTGCATTTTTAATAAACGACGCTAACATCATTTATTTGTCGGATACACCTATTATTCAGCTGCACCAACTGAGCCCTGGCTTCTGAAGAGTCGCTACTATTGTCGATAGCTAGATAAAATAGCGTGTGTTTAACCATTTTTATTTGCAGGTCTAGAATCAGCCAGTCCCATGGTAACAGAGGTGGTGGCAGTTATACGCTGAAATAGTGTGTAATTTGTATTTACAGTAACTCACAGTCGGTCTGCTGCCAAATTCCCAGCGGTTTCTGCGCACCGATTGCGACCACAGATTGCATGGTCTGTGTGCTGAAACCGATTGGAAGGCATTGTGCGGTCCGGCCACTAGGGGCCCTGTGACAACTAGAGCTTGTATTTTATAGACCGGAAGTTTTAAATCAGGATAATACCATCTATTGGCTAATTTAAAAAAAAAACAGCTTTCAGCTAGTAAGCATTCTTCAGACTATTCTTGTTGACTGACAATGTAAGAACATACAGGGCTCGTTTCCACTATCGCGAATCGTTGGACGCATGTGGATTCGCACATGTAATGCAAGTGGATGGGCCTGTTTCCACTGTAGCGTTGTTGAGGTGCGTTTTTTTCAACGGTGAAAAAACGCACAAAAGAGCCGCAGAATTCGCCTGCGAGTGGAATGCATGCGAATCGCATGCAATGTATTTAATAGGGAAATCGCATGCAATTTCCCCATGCGTTTTTTGCTGCGAATTCGCATAGGTACCAATGTAAATTCACACAGGCAGTGACACGGTTACCCTCACGTATGCAGCAAAAAAACGCATGGGGAATCGCATCCGCATGCGATTTCATCAGCGGTGGAATCCAGGCGATTCCGCACCGCAATAGTGGAAACGAGCCCACAATCAAGAGGAGGTAGAGAGCATTTGATTTACAAATATAAGTGCCATCCAGATACATTAAAAACAAGGGATCTTGGAATGATTGTGAGGTATTTATGGCAAATAGATAAGACTCTTAGTTTATGTAATGCCTGCATATATTCAGGCTGACATTTGAGAGTTTTTTTACAGACCACATTCTGTTCAGTGTATGCTGCTGGAGCCTGGAAACTGTCAATTGTGTGTTACAAAGGAGGGGGCACTGCGATTCCCACAGGGATCAGTGTTCCAGCGTGCTAAATTGTAGCGCTGCCACTGGCTGACAGATCTGACAGATTTTGGACTGGTCCATCCTCTCATTCCCTGGAAAAGGATCTGTACAATGATAATGGCCAGCCGCCCAACTCGTTTGCACACTATTTTGCCAGCTGGACAAAGCAACTACCATTCACTAAGTGCTTTTGTAAATTAAGAAATGCCTAAGAATTCCCATTGAGGTAATAGACTAGTCCAAAACCTGTCAGATTGGTTCACACAAAAAACTGTACATTTCCTGTCCAGTCTAGTCCTGTCAGTTCTGCATCAGTTTTCTGTCAGTTTAACCTGATAGGATTGGAACTGCACACCTTTTATGTGTGAACACAGCCATAGAAAACTGATACAGAAACTGACAGGACTGGACTGGTCTGGACCGTAAATGTACACCTTTTATGTGTGAACCAAGCCATAGATATCTCATACAAATCTGATGCAAAACTGAGAGGACAGGACAGGAAATGTACAGATTTATGTGTGAACTAAGCCATAGAAAACTGATGCCAATTGTCAAAAACTGACAGTACAGGACAGGACACCTTTTATGTGTGAACCAAGCTTTACTGTTCATGAGAGCGACATAGTGAAAAGGTAATATATAGTGCATTTTACTCTGGAAGAAATCTACATTTTTATGCATGTATTTTACATTTTTTTGTGACAGTTGTCTTTAAGTATCTAAATTTTGCCTCTATAGTGTTGGCTACTTGACCACTGCTCTTGTGCTTGCAGATGGGCCCTGTGCCTTCTCTGCAATTGATTATGGGGCAGGGCAGGGACCCTAGCCAGGGTCTGCAGCCATGCCAGAGATTTGCAGCCTAAGCCAAGCAGAAGAGGAGAGCAGCGGTCATTGTTGAGATTTTAGGGAACTGCATTGCGGACATTTTCCTGCCTCTATTATGATTATAAAGAGATTGGTTACCCGGCCAGTCCCTGACAGGAAACAATAAGTCAGTGGGAGAGTCTGACTGCTATAATGAACCATCAGTCCAATTAGTATTTAAGAAAAACATGGTGTGTTTCAATTTTACCATGCGCACTTCTGGCTGGTACATATGACAGAGTGAAAGGTTGTGTTTTATGTCGTGTTTTATGTTAATGTTGTGTGCAGGGTTTTTTGGGGGTTTTCTTTGCATTTTTGGTGCGTTTGCGTTTTTTTTCTTAATGTAGATGCATTTTTCATGCATTTTAATGCGTTTGCGGTTTGCATATGTAAAACGCATATGCGTTTTTATATTTACATTTATGCAAATCACTAGAAAGACATCAAGAAGAGAAAATACTTCAGAAATCTGTATTTTCTTTAATACATTGTAAACTGGACAGAGGCGCCAAAAGGATAAAAACAGTATTTAAAATATTTAAAATTGCTTAGGAGGCAGTGGTGGACTTACCTCCCTCAAGCAGACACAAAAAACTGTGTAGTTCGACAACAATAAATTTATTAGTACACTCCAGGGTTTTTATGCAACGCGTTTCGCAGGTCTATACCCGCTTCATCAGGCAGTGGAGATAGGAGTACACAGCACAATGTCAGAGTCACACCTGGCGCCAGGTGTGACTCTGACATTGTGCTGTGTACTCCTATCTCCACTGCCTGATGAAGCGGGTATAGACCTGCGAAACGCGTTGCATAAAAACCCTGGAGTGTACTAATAAATTTATTGTTGTCGAACTACACAGTTTTTTGTGTCTGCTTGAGGGAGGTAAGTCCACCACTGCCTCCTAAGCAATTTTAAATATTTTAAATACTGTTTTTATCCTTTTGGCGCCTCTGTTCAGTTTACAATATAGCACTTGGTGGAGGGGGATACCCCTTTCTTTTCACGTCTACAGAGAGTGACTTCTTAATCCTGAGTGGGGACAGGTCAATCTCCTCACCTGCTTATACAGTGGTTGCCTGGAGGTAACCCTGGTTTGTGAGTATATAACTTACTCCTTTTCATTATACCAATTGCCTTAACTTACTACACCATATTGGGCTCTCGGTTCTCCTTTTTATGTATTTTCTTTAAGGCTGCTTCCACACAGGGACGTTACAGGCGCACGTTAGTGCAGCCTGTAACGCTCCCCCAACGCACAGCAATGTAACACAGGTGGGCTGTTCACACTGCCCGTGTTGCGTTACATGTAACGCTGCACGTTGTAGTGAAAGTGCAGCATCCTGTGCGTTCTAGCGGCTTTAGCCGCGTTAGACTGTTTGCACATGCTCAGTGGGGGGGGGCGGAGAGGAGGCGGGGAGATGCCGCTACAGTAGCCGCGCACATGACTACTTAATATGCACTGCACTGGCGGCCGCTGATTGGCCGGCGGGACCACGTGATGCAGAGTGTCTCGCTCACATGGTCCCGCCGGCCAATCAGCGCCACTCTGGGAGACCTTATGCGGATAGAGCTGCCTAACGCGGCTCACTCTACCGTCCTCTCCCGCACCACCGTACGTTGCGTTAGGTGCACGTTATGCGACCTTAACGTAGCACCTAACGCAACGTCTTAGTGTGTAAGTAGCCTAAAAGACGCACAAAAACGCATTAAAAAATGCAACCCATTACGTTTCCATTGACTTTCCTTATGTTCGTTTTGGCAGCGATCCTGCATAATATGCAACAAAACCAGCGTTCACGAAGCGCATACTGTAAATCGCTGGTCTCTGCGTTTTTTCTGTGTCCCATTGACTAACATTGCTGCATAAAACGCAGCCTTTTACGCAACACTAGCGTTTCTGCTATGTGCCTCTATCAGCCTCTATCAAATCGGCAAAGTCCTGTGCATGAACATGGGTTAAAAAAATGAAAATTGATTTCAATAGTAGTTTTAATAGTTCACAGCTGCCTTGAGATTGAAATGACAAAGCCATTGAGGCCTCTTTCACAGTGAGACGTTAAAGTCGCACGTTATAAAAATTTATAACGCAGACTAACGCACAGCAATACAAAGTCTGTGCGACATTCACAGTGCACACATTGCGTTGTGTGTAACGTGTAGCAATATTTAGAAAGTGCTGCATGCTGTGCGTTTAGCAATACATTTTCTGCGTTGTGTGTGTTGCACATGCTCAGTAATGTTTTTATTTTTTTTTTAATGTAACGCATCATCAGTATGCAACGAAAACGGCGCACCGAGAGACGCATAACGCAGTGCAAAATAACGTCCAATTTCATAACCTACATGCCCTGCGTTAGGGGCACGTTGTGCGACTTTAACGTCGCATCAAACGCAACGCCCCACTGTGAAAGAGGCCTTAAGGTTATGGAAAAAGATTCAGGGAGTGCCATCGACAAAAAACAGGCAATCACACATTTTCATAGCAAACGTCAACTGTGATGTCACATAGGGATTCACAACTAATCCCCAGCTATCGGCAATGGCAGCAGACATTGCTCGCCAATAGAGCACTATGTAGGAGAGATAAAGACATTCAGCACACCACAGACTTCAGTCGTTGAGGTTATATTGGAGCTTAGAGGAAACACACTGCATTTGTTGAGCAGAGCACTTCCTCAGGGGAAGGTCTCTGCCTAAAGATGCAGTGTGTATTTCCTCCAAGCTCCAATACAAAGCTGTGAGTTTAAAAAACAAAAAAGTGAGGGAACCTTTATCCAAGCCTCTGGATCCTCCATAGACTTCTCCAATTCTTCTTGAGCCCACAGCTGGTTGCTGGAGCCCTCCGATACTTAAATGAGCACTGCGCAGGCGTGGAATGTCAGTGTGCAGGATTCGCTTGTGTACAGAGAAAAAAAAGCCATGCACGAGTGGCTTCATGCTACCGCGCAGGTGCAAGATGGCCCGCGCTTGCACAATAGCAGGGAGCCTCTCAGGCACGTTCGGGAGCATAGCTGCACAAACGTATTTGACAAGCTTTTGTTGAATAGGCTCACCGGCTCCCATCTGCTGGAATGGTGAGTTTGAGGTTAATGGGGAAGCCTCTGAATTCTCTAGAGGCAAGTAACGTTTTCTCCAACTTTGCCTTTAGGGACATTTTAATCCTTTAGCAGACAATTTATTGCAAGTGAAAAGTGCTCCAGGCCAATTGTTTTAGCGCTTTTTTTATTTCTTATTTGTTAGATTTCCTAGCTTCTAACTAGTACTGCTGTAACGTGTATTTATGGCCACTTGTCACTAGGGGGCAGTGTGAGACAATAATAGAGGACTTCTGCTTTCAGTTTCTGTATTTTATGTCAGCAGGCAGCGGTCATTGCATTCCAAGATAATTACAGCACAACGAGTTCTGCCGACTGAGGTTAAAAGCAGCGCACTTATCTCAAACGAGATAACGCTATTGAAGTTCAGCCTCTCGTGTGAAAGAGACCAAAGTGTGAATACTGGCTAAGGGCCCGTTTCTACTACATAGCCGCATTGCACCGTGGCCGAACTGTAACCAAAGCACATCAATGGAACAGTTTCCATTGCGTGCAGGTTATACAGAGCTGTGCGTAGCGATCAGAGAATCTGCAGCATGTTGCAGATTCTCGTACGCCCGCATTCCACCTGCATCCACCCCGTCTGCTCCATTCGGGGGATGCGGAAGTGACATGAATGGGAGCATCGCATCCCTTCAGCTCCCATTCGCAAATGGAAGTGGGCCCTTAGTCCTCTTTCAGACGGGAGGCTGTGCTGTGCCATTACCGAGCAGGTCAGTCTCCTGTCTGCCGCCAGCCAGTGCAATCTGGGTGCAATTTAAATACAGCTAAATTGCAGTGGTAATAACACCACGTGTGCCAAACACTGACATGTGGTGCTGTTACAGGGTGGTGGAGGGACTGGATCACAGCCGCACTCAGATGTAACTCCATGGAGGAATATGTTGTCTAGAGCCGATACTGAGCGCTAACTGGGCAGGAGAGCGGCTGACATGCTGTGAATTCACCACCTGTCAGTTGCCTGGGTGAAACGGACCTCACGCAGAATTTATCTGTTTGTAGATCCAACAAAGTCCCCGTTATCCGAAACTCGGGCAACTGTGAGTATCAACTAACCGGCATGCCTGAGGGGGATAATAGGGGCAGTGCTTTGGAGGACTTGTAAGGTAGAAAATACTTACCGAGCCTCCAGGTGCTTCTTCTACACTTCATGCAGCTCTTTTTGGCTTTCCGGCATCCATACACGGCTCTGGTGAGTCACGTGACCAGATGCAGGTCAGATGAAACGCCGGGAGTCGTACACAGAGGACACCGAAAAGCCGATAGGAGCTACAGGATGGGTAGAAGATGGAGGCTTTGGTGAGTATTTTCTGCTGCACAGAGAGGTTTGTGCTTTTTCGGGTGGTTGCTCACACAACACGTATCCGGCATCAGGCAATCCCCATCTGTGCCAGATATATGGGACTTTGCTGTATATAAATCATCATTATAGGGAACTGGCATTAGGACAAGTTTTTTTTATACCATAATCCTGGATAGCAAACTGGTTTGACCACTGAAAACCTGCTTGATTCTTTTGTGTGCCAATAACAACTTCCATCCATGAAAAGGAATCGGTCCATTTATTTAGCTTTCATACATAAGCCATTAATTATAGCATAGCTGTAGGGGTGGAGCTTTATATACAGTAGTTACTGGCACTGCGTTTTCCACATCTTGGTTGCAAATTGCTGGAGATTTCTATCTGCTGGTTAGGATGATAAGACACAAGCGTGTGTCACAAAACTGGGACGGAAGCGCAAACTAAAATTCAAAGTGTGCTGTGAAAAACATACAAATTTCAAACAGACAGACCATCGGTTTCTGAAAGGAATCAATTCAGAAGAAATCGATTTCTACCTCACAGCACATCGATTTTTAATAGATTCCAGCAAGGAATCTATCTAGAATTGATTGAACTGCAGTATTGCACTTTTCAATGCAGTGTAGCCAGAGATGGATTAGAGATTCTGTAACAAAAAAAAAACATCCCCGGGGGGAATCAACCGCCGCTCTTGTCCCACCCCAATCGACCTAGACTTCCCATCCTCTCCAATCCATACTTTATATCAATTTCTGGTCAAAATCGATCAAAATTCAAATGACATTTAAAGGAATCGATCCCCATCCAAATCTATCAAAGTGATCTATCTGCAGGGGATTGAATGGAAAAATTGATGTGTGTATGGCCACCTTAACAACACACATTACTGTAGTCCTAATGGCAGCTTATCAAGACCACTGTATGAGTGGTGGACCGACGGGTGTGAGACTATATTTCTATAATGCGCAGACCAGGGAGGAATAGTTTAAAAAATTAATAAAGCCTGGTACACACTTTCAATTATGATTGGCCAATCGCTGACCAATTTTACCACCGTCATGTAGTAGGAGGGTAGGAACACACTAGGCAGAATCGCATATGCGTTTTCCACTATGTGCTATGGAAAACGCATATGCGATTCTGCCTAGTGTGTTCCTACCCTGAAGGTTTACCTACACAATCTGTTAGTATTGTAAGGTATTTAACCATTTAAGCCTCCTGGACGTGAATAGAAGCTACGTCCAGGAGGCCATGTGCGCTCCCGCGCGCTCCTGAGGCCGATCGCGCGAGTGCATGCGCGCTCCCGGCCGCAGATCGTTAGCCCAGGAATCAATCAATCGGGCCAGGGTGCCCGATGATTGAATCCTCTCCCCCGCAGAAAAAGCGACTGCTTCTCTCGGAAGCCTCGCTTTTTCTGACTCTTGCGTCCCCCTACGTCCCTCTAAGCGTACATGTTGCGCTTAGAGTGACGTCATGTAAACAAACTCATGGCTGCCATCTTGTGGCCAAAAAGTAAAACTACAACTAAATGTAAATTTTTTTTTTAAAAATTAAAATCAACACATATTTACAACAAAAAATTACTATTACATCCCACCCTCCCCAAAATACCCAAATAAAATGTTTAATAAAAAAACTGACAAATAATGAATTTTCTCCATTTTTTTCTTATTCTTCGTGTTAAAATGCATTTACAGTAAAGTGGCTCTTAGCAAAATGTACCACCCAGAGAAAGCCTAATTGGTGGCGGAAAAAAACAAGATATAGATCAGTTCATTGTGATAAGTTGTGATAAAGTTATAGGCTAATGAATGGGAGGTGAACATTGCTCGGATGCATAAAGTGAAAACGACTGAGGGCTGAAGTGGTTAATATCTGTTGACCCTCATACTACAGGGAGGTGGTAAAATTCATCAGTGATTGGCCAATCATAATTAAAGGTGTGCATCAGGCTTAAAAGTATAGATGGAACTTCAAGTCCGGCATACACCTTCAATTTTGATTGGCCAATCACTGACCAATTTTACCACCTCTGTGTAGAATGGGAGTTTACCTACACAATCCGTTAATAGTATTCAAAATCTTTCAACCCTCATTCTACATAGAGATGGTAAAATTGGCCAATCAAAATTGAAAGTGTGTTCCAGGCTCTGTTACACACTTTCGATTATTATTGGCCAATCACTGACCAATTTTACCACCTCTGTGCAATATGATGGTTTGACTACACAATCTGTTCATAGTATTCAATAACTGTTGACTCTCATACTACATGGAGATGTTAAAAATTTGGCAGTGATTGGCCAATCATAATTGAAAGTGTGTACCAGGCCTAACCTTTCACTCAGCTCTGTGGAGAATGTTTGCTGCCAGCATGTGTCCAAATGTAGCAATGCAGCTTGAGATCCCTTTAACAGCCTCCACATTACAGACTATATGGGCGAAATTTGAATTGAGCATTGGGGATTTACGCAGCAAGTGTAGTGAGATGTCTGTGCCAGGACAGACCTGCAGCTGGCTGCTTGTTTATCAGCTGTGAATGTCATCTGATTCACTAAAAAAGAGATTATTTAAGCAGAGTCAATAAACAGCTTCCCAAGACTTGGCTGTAGTGATTCTTCCTTCTAGATTTATACACAGTGACTAGCTCAGTTAATAAGGGATACATACTGCTTAGGGCCAGTGCACACCAAAAACCGCTAGCGGATCCGCAAATGCTAGAGGCTTTTGAAGAGGTTTTTCAGAGCGATTCTAGGCATGTTTAGAGATATTTTCTAATCATGCCTAGCGTTTTTTTGGAGTGTTTTTTTGTGTACCGTTTTTTATATTTTGTTACAGTAGAGCTGTAACTGAATAACTACTTTAACAAAAACACTTGGAAAACCGCTGTGATCTATCGTTTTTCAGAGCGGTTTTCCACTTTCTTATACTTAACATTGAGGCAGAAACGCCTCAGAAATCAGCAAAAATGCTGCAGGACCCGAGTTTGCATTTAGGAAAAAACAAACCGCTCTGTTGTGCACCAGCCCATTGCAATACATTAGCCAAGCAGTTTTGCCCGTGCAAGCGTTTTAAAAAAAGCTCAGAACTGCTCTTGGTGTGCACCAGCCCTCAGGCCCAGTGCACACCAAAAACCTCTAGCAGATCTGCAAAACGCTAGAGGTTTTTGAAGCAGATTTCAGGCCCAGTGCACACCGCGCGGTTTTAGGAGCGATTCGCCAACCGCATCTGCCAGTGAAAACGCTTGGGTAATGTATTTAAATGGGATGGTGCACACCAGGGGTTTGAGGTTTTTAGCAAACTGCAAACTTGCCTCCTGCTGCACGTTTGCGGTTTGCAGAAGCGTTTCAGCCTCAATGTAAAGCATAATAAGAACGCAAACCGCTGTGGAAAACGCTATATCAGAGCGGTTTTCCAGGCGTTTTTGTTACCTTAGCTGTTCAGTAACAGCTTTTACTGTAACAGTACTGCTACACAAAAACGCTCCCAAAAACACTAGGGATGTTTAGAAAACATCTCTTAACATGCCTAGAATCGCTCTGAAATCAGCTCCAAAAACCGCTAGCGTTTTGACGATCTGCTAGCGGTTTTAGTGTTCACTGGGCCTCAGAGCTGTTCTAGGCATGTTTAGAGACGTTTTCTAAACATGCCTAGCTTTTTTGGAGCATTTTTTTGTAGCAGATGTCATATTTTGTTACAGTAAAGCTGTTACTGAATAGCTTCTGTAACAAAAATGCCTGGAAAACAGCTCTGTTTTCAGAGCTGTTGTCCACTTTCCTATACTTTAACATTGAGGCAGAAACAGAAAAAAATCTGCAGCCCTTGAGTTTGCATCTGTGGAAAAAACGAGCCGTTCTGGTGTGCACCATCCCATTCACTTTCATTAGCCAAGCGGGTTTCCTCCTGCAAGCGTTTTAAAAAACGCTCCAGAACCGCTCTGGTGTGCACCAGCCCTCAGTCTTCTTTATTTTCTTTACTCCATAAGTAATGACAATCAAGCTCAGAGTGCAATTATCCAATTTGTATGTTGCCTTCTGCACTTGTCGAGTGTAGAGTTGGGCCGAACGGTTCGCCTGCGAACGGTTCCATGCGAACTTCAGTGGTTCGCGTTCGCGTCCCGCAGGCGAACCTTTGCGGAAGTTCGGTTCGCCCCATAATGCACATGGAGGGTCAACTTTGACCCTCTACATCACAGTCAGCAGGCCCAGTGTAGCCAATTAGGCTACACTAGCCCCTGGAGCCCCACCACCCCTTATATAAGGCAGGCAGCGGCGGCCATTACGGTCACTCGTGTGCTGCCTGCGTTAGTGAGAGTAGGGCGAGCTGCTGCAGACTGTCTCTCAGGGAAAGATTAGTTAGGCTTAACTTGTTCCTGTCTGGCTGCATACCTGTTCTGTGAACCCACCACTGCATACCTGTGCTGTGAACCCACCACTGCATACCTGTGCTGTGAACCCACCACTGCATACCTGTGCTGTGAACCCACCACTGCATACCTGTGCTGTGAACCCACCACTGCATACCTGTTCTGTGAACCCACCACTGCATACCTGTGCTGTGAACCCACCACTGCATACCTGTTCAGTGAACCCACCACTGCATACCTGTGCTGTGAACCCACCACTTCATACCTGTTCAGTGAACCTGCCACTGCATACCTGTTCTGTGAACCCACCACTGCATACCTGGTCAGTGAACCCACCACTGCATACCTGTTCAGTGAACCCACCACTGCATACCTGTTCAGTGAACCCACCACTGCATACCTGTTCAGTGAACCCACCACTGCATACCTGTTCAGTGAACCCACCACTGCATACCTGTGCTGTGAACCCACCACTGCATACCTGTGCTGTGAACCCACCACTGCATACCTGTGCTGTGAACCCACCACTGCATACCTGTTCTGTGAACCCACCACTGCATACCTGTTCTGTGAACCCGCCACTGCATACCTGTTGTTTTCAGTGAACCCGCCACTGCATACCTGTTCTGTTCAGTGGACCCGCCACTGTATACCTGTTTAGTGACCCCGCCACTGCATACCTGTTGTGTTCAGTGAACCTGCCACTGCATACCTGTTCTGTGAACCCGCCACTGTATACCTGTTCTGTTCAGTGAACCCGCCACTGCATACCTGTTCTGTTCAGTGGACCCGCCACTGTATACCTGTTCAGTGAACCCACCACTGCATACCTGTGCTGTGAACCCACCACTGCATACCTGTTCTGTGAACCCACCACTGCATACCTGTTCAGTGAACCCACCACTGCATACCTGTTGTGTTCAGTGAACCCGCCACTGCATACCTGTTCTGTTCAGTGGACCCGCCACTGTATACCTGTTTAGTGACCCCGCCACTGCATACCTGTTCTGTTCAGTGAACCCGCCACTGTATACCTGTTCAGTGAACCCGCCACTGCATACCTGTTGTGTTCAGTGAACCCGCCACTGTATACCTGTACTGTTTAGTGAACCCGCCACTGCATACCTGTTGTGTTCAGTGAACCCGCCACTGTATACCTGTACTGTTTAGTGAACCCGCCACTGCATACCTGTTGTGTTCAGTGAACCTGCCACTGCATACCTGTTCTGTGAACCCGCCACTGCATACCTGTTGTGTTCAGTGAACCCGCCACTGCATACCTGTTCTGTTCAGTGGACCCGCCACTGTATACCTGTTTAGTGAACCCGCCACTGCATACCTGTTGTGTTCAGTGAACCCGCCACTGTATACCTGTTCAGTGAACCCGCCACTGCATACCTGTTGTGTTCAGTGAACCCGCCACTGTATACCTGTACTGTTTAGTGAACCCGCCACTGCATACCTGTTGTGTTCATTGAACCTGCCACTGCATACCTGTTCTGTGAACCCGCCACTGCATACCTGTTGTGTTCAGTGAACCCGCCACTGCATACCTGTTCTGTTCAGTGGACCCGCCACTGTATACCTGTTTAGTGAACCCGCCACTGCATACCTGTTGTGTTCAGTGAACCTGCCACTGCATACCTGTTCTGTGAACCCGCCACTGTATACCTGTTCTGTTCAGTGAACCCACCGCATCAGTGCGCATACCTGTGCAGTTAAGTGAACCCACCTACCTACGTGAGTGCACGCAGTGTGATATACCACTCCGTGCATACCCGATATGGACAAAACAGGTAGAGGAAGAGGTAGTGCCAGAGCCAGAAGAAGGCCACCCGGCAGGTCTGCGCGAGGTCGTGTAAATGTAATTTCATGTGGACCTGGCCCACAGTACAGTGCTCGGAAGAAGGCACGTCCCATCACGTCCCAAGATTGTCAGGACGTGGTTGAGTATTTAGCGACACAGAACACCTTATCTTGCTCAGCCACCAGCGCTACTACTAGCACCACTTCCGCTGCATTTGACACTTCGCAAGAATTATTTAGTGGTGAAATCACTGATGCACAGCCATTGTTGTTACAGCCAGATGAATTTTCACCAGCTCATATGTCTGCGTTATGCGGCAACACTATGGATGTAACGTGTAAGGAGGATGAAGGACCTACTGATGGTGCATGTTTGGATTTTTCTGAGTCAAGCGAAGCTGGGCAGGATGACTACAATGATGACGATGATAGGGATCCTCTGTATGTTCCCAATAGAGGAGATGAAGAGGGGGACAGTTCAGAGGGGGAGTCAGAGAGTAGTAGGAGGAGAGAAGTTGCTGAAAGAAGCTGGGGCAGCTCTTCGTCAGAAACAGCTGGTGGCAGAGTCCGGCACCATGTATCGCCACCTATGTACAGCCTGCCAACTTGCCCTTCAGCATCAGCTGCTGAGGTCCCCATAGTGCCCACATCCCAGGGTGGCTCAGCGGTGTGGAAATTTTTTAATGTGTGTGCCTCAGATCGGACCAAAGCCATCTGTTCGCTCTGCCAACAAAAATTGAGCCGTGGAAAGGCCAACACTCACGTAGGGACAAGTGCCTTACGAAGGCACCTGGAGAAAAGGCACAAACAGCAATGGGATGGCCACCTGAGCAAAAGCAGCAGCAGCACACAAAAGCAAAGCCACCCTCCTTCTCCTCTTCCTCCTCCATCAGGTGCATTATCTGCTTCTGCCGCTTTCTCCCTTTCACCTTCACAGGCACCCTCCTCCACTCCGCCTCTGCCCTTGAGCGGTTCCTGCTCCTCTGCCCACAGCAGCAGTCAGGTGTCCGTGAAGGAAATGTTTAAGCGGAAGAAGCCAATTTCGGCCAGTCACCCCCTTGCCCGGCGTCTAAAGGCTGGCGTGGCGGAACTGTTAGCTCGGCAGCTGTTACCATACCGGCTGGTGGACTCTGAGGCCTTCCGTAAATTTGTGGCCAGCGGAACACCGCAGTGGAAGATGCCAGGCCGCACTTATTTTTCGAGAAAGGCCATACCCCAATTGCACCGTGAAGTTGAGAGGCAAGTGGTGTCATCTCTTGCGAAGAGCGTTGGGTCAAGGGTACACCTGACCACGGATTCCTGGTCTGCCAAGCACGGGCAGGGCCGCTACATTACGTACACAGCCCATTGGGTGAACCTGGTGGTGAACGATGGCAAGCAGGGCGCAGCGGACCAAATTGTGACACCTCCACGGCTTGCAGGCAGGCCTCCTGCCACCTCCTCTCCTCCTGCTACATGCTCTTCGCTCTCCTCCTCCTCCTTGGCTGAGTGGCAGTTCTCCTCTCCAGCTACACAGCCCCAGCTCCGCAGGGCCTATGCTGCATGCCAGGTAAGACGGTGTCACGCCATCTTAGACATGTCTTGTCTCAAAGCGGAGAGTCACACTGGAGCAGCTCTCCTGGCTGCTCTTAAGAAACAGGTGGATGAGTGGCTGACCCCGCACCACCTGGAGATAGGCAACGTGGTGTGCGACAACGGCAGCAATCTGCTTGCCGCTTTGCATATAGGGAAGCTGACACACATACCCTGCATGGCACATGTCATGAATCTAGTGGTTCAAAGATTTGTGGCAAAGTACCCTGGCTTAGCGAATGTCCTGAAGCAGGCCAGGAAGTTCTGTGGGCATTTGAGGCGGTCTTACACAGCCATGGCACGCTTTGCGGAAATTCAGCGCAAAAACAACATGCCGGTGAGACGCCTCATTTGCGATAGCCCGACTCGCTGGAACTCGACCCTGCTCATGTTCTCCCGCCTGCTAGAACAGAAGAAAGCCGTGACCCACTACCTCTACAACTACAGTAGAATGAAACAGTCTGGGAAGATGGGGATGTTCTGGCTCGACAACTGGACACTGATGAAAAATGCATGCAGGCTCATGCGGCCGTTTAAGGAGGTGACCAACCTGGTGAGCCGCAGTGAGGGCACCATCAGCGACTTAATTCCCTACGCTTACTTCTTGGAGCGTGCTGTGCGTAGAGTGGCGGATGAAGCTGTGAATGAGCGTGACCAGGAACCGTTACGGCAGGAACAGGCATGGGACCAATTTTCATCAGACCCAGCTGTTTCCTCAACACCTGCGGCAGCACAGAGGGGGGAGGAGGAGGAAGAAGAGAAGTCGTGTGCAGAAGACGAGTCAGACTCAGAGGATGATGAGCAAGGTGTTTCTTTGGGGGAGGAGGAGGAGGAGGAGGAGGAGGAGGAGGAGGGGACAGCGGCAGGAGAACAACCGCAGCAGGCGTCGCAAGGGGCTTGTGCTGCTCAACCTTCCCGTGGTATTGTTCACGGCTGGGGGGAGGAGGTTGACTTACCTGACGTCACTGAGGAAGAGCAAGAGGAGATGGAGGGTACTGGATCCGACTTTGTGCAGATGTCGTCTTTTATGCTGTCCTGCCTGTTGAGGGACCCCCGTATAAAAAACCTCAAGGGGAATGAGCTGTACTGGGTGGCCACACTACTAGACCCTCGGTACAGGCACAAAGTGGCGGACCTGTTACCAACTCACCGGAAGGTGGAAAGGATGCAGCACATGCAGAACCAGCTGTCAACTATGCTTTACAATGCCTTTAAGGGTGATGTGACAGCACAACGCCAGCAAGGTACCACTGCCACTAATCCTCCTCCCGTGTCCACGCAGTCAAAGACAGGACGCTCCAGCGATCTCATGGTGATGTCGGACATGCGGACGTTCTTTAGTCCAACGCCTCGCCGTAGCCCTTCCGGATCCACCCTCCACCAACGCCTGGAACGGCAGGTAGCCGACTACCTGGCCTTAAGTGTGGATGTAGACACTGCTGTGAACAGCGATGAGGAACCCTTGAACTACTGGGTGCGCAGGCTTGACCTGTGGCCAGAGCTGTCCCAATTTGCCATCCAACTTCTCTCCTGCCCTGCCGCAAGCGTCCTGTCAGAAAGGACCTTCAGCGCAGCTGGAGGCATTGTCACAGAGAAGAGAAGTCGCCTAAGTCACAAAAGTGTTAAGTACCTCACCTTTATCAAAATGAATGAGGCATGGATCCCGGAGGGCTGCTGCCCGCCCCAAGACTAAGTCAGTCCCCGCACACACAGCATCTCTGCCTGCACGCCGTGTGACTGGCTGCCTGGCCTGCCCCAAGAAGACTAAGTCGCTCCCAGTCCCTCCACACAGCATGTCTGCCTGCAGGCCGCTTGACTACCTTCTCCGCCACCACCAACAGGGTCCGGGACTCCAGGCGGATTGCTGAATTTTTTAGGCCGCTGCTAGCAGCGGCCGCTGTAATAATTTTTCTGGTGCGTGTACATGACTGCCTAATTTTTCTGGCTGCACTGCGGGCAGCTGCAACAACAAAAGAAAAGGCATGTACATGCGCCCATTCCCCTTCGTGATCATTACCTTGCCGTGGTAAAGGGGCTTGTGTATCACAATGAAGCAATGACCGGCGCCTAGATGAGTGTCTCGGGGGGCACACAAAAGATAATAAGGTCGTTGCTTCATTGTGGTCAGACCAAATTTGATCAGCTGGACAGTCACTGTTCTGTCATTCAGCTACATCAGCCAGGCGACCATATGGGCTGTAAAGCCACCAAAACCTGCACTCTCGCCATGGTGCGCACCAGTCCAGCACGGCCGTCACTACACAAACAGCTGTTTGCGGTGCGTTACACGGTGAGTTTGGTGTGTCAGTGTGAAGCAGTACCTTAATTACACTACCTGATTGATGTATACACATGCAAGATGTTTTAAAGCACTTTAGGCCTGTCATTTAGCATTCAATGTGATTTCTGCCCTTAAAACGCTGCTTTGCGTCAAATCCAGATTTTTCCCGGGGACTTTTGGCATGTATCCCACTCCGCCATGCCCCCCTCCAGGTGTTAGACCCCTTGAAACATCTTTTCCATCACTTTTGTGGCCAGCATAATTATTTTTTTTTTCAAAGTTCGCATGCCCATTGAAGTCTATTGCGGTTCGCGAACTTTAACGCGAACCGAACCTTCCGCGGAAGTTCGCGAACCAGGTTCGCGAACCTAAAATTGGAGGTTCGGCCTAACTCTAGTCAAGTGGTAGATATAAATAAATGCTGTACTTTGCAAAAGAAATTTCAACTTATTTAGTGCCCTTTTCCACTTGGAAACATGACCTGCAATTTCCGAAAATCGTGCTGGCTGGGGATTGCGATTTGGACAAAAAAATTGTTTTAATGGATAAAGAGAACAGCGATTTACATGTAAGTTTACTTGTAAATCGAAGTGCTGTTGCGATCAGCAAAACGGCAGTGATAAGCTTTTTGAAGTGGATCGCAGCAACAGATGGAAGTTTTGTTTGCAAACGTCACATGGCTGGGATGTGCAGCAAAGGAACTATCCCGATCCCTGTCTCTAATCACCATTAAAGTGTACCAGAGCTGATCAAAAGAAAAAGTTTTATACATACCTGGGACTTCCTCCAGCCCCATCTGCTCGGATCACTACCACGCCACCGTCCTCCGCTGTATGCAGCTCCGGTACCAGGTCCCGTCACTTCTGTTAATCGGGGCCAGTCTACGCAGGAGAAGTGCACCCTCTATGTATCTGTCCAGCGGCTGCTGGAGAGATACGGAAAGAGCGCACGTCTCTTATGTCAGACTTGCCCTGACTGACAGAAGTGACGGGACCCGATACCGGAGCTGCAGGCAGCAGAGGATGGCGGCGTGGTAGTGATCCGAGCGGATGGGGCTTAAGGATGTCCCAGGTATGTATAAAACGTTTTCTTTTAACCGGCTCTGGTTTCCATTAAAAGCACAGGTACCAGAGCTTATTTCTACTTATCACCTGTGCTGCTCTGAAGCCGCAGCCGGACTGTGCAGGTAGGCATCCGAATGCACGGCTGGTTCTAGCTACAATGGGGCCCCGGGGCAAAATTAACAAGTAACCTGGGGGCCCCCTGACAACCACCCCCCTCCCCCCCAGTCAGAGGGGCCCCTAATGACCCACCCCCCATTATAGAGGCAGGGGTGACAGGCAGACACTCACCACCTCTGAGTTCCGGGCGCTGGAAGTCCTGTCTGTCTTCTCTGTAGTGTTGCTGCTCTGCACTTCCTGCTCCTCACATTGGGCACTACAGCCCTTAACGGAGGAGGAATTAGCAATGTGATTATATTGTCCAATGCACTGCACCAGAGTGAACATAGCCTAAAGATGCCACTAATAATACAATCTTTTTTGTCCAATCTTACAACGTCTATGTAATATAAGGGACTATGAAAGAATCCATTCAAAGTATATTCACTCAGTTTACCCTTCTACTACATAGATTTGGAAAGATTGTATTAATAGTGGTAAAAAAAACCTGAGCTGAAAATTAAAAGTCAAAATAAACATACACACGCCATACTTACTTCCCGCGTAGTCTACTCATCAGTCTCTTTCTCCTTTCCCGTCTCCTGTTTGTCCACTGTGATCGATGGAATTCTCCATCCTCCATTTTAAAAATGGCAATGACCCTGTAACAGTCTCCAGGTCAGTACACTGTTAAACTGTAATATCACCTAGTTAAGCCATAGGGAAACATGGACATTACCTTGCACATAAGTTGTCCTTTCAGTTATAACTGACAGCAACTGATATATTTCAGTTCTGACAAAATCTTGTTTAACAAAATCTTGTCAAAACAGGAACTGATAGTTAACATGGTACAATACTCTACTGGTGGAATTAACCACTTCACCTTGAAGGGGTTTTCCCCTTAAAAAACAGAGCCATAACTTTATTACTACTTATCACAACAAAACAATCTATATCTTGTTTTTTTCGCAACCAATTATTAGGCTTTCTTTGGGGGATACTTTTTGCTAAGAATTATTTTATTCTAAAAGTGTTTTAACAAGAAAAATATGGAAAAAAATGTATTATTTCCCAGTTTTTGGCCATTATACTGTAGTTTTAAAATAATACATGCTACCATAATTAAAATCCACACTTTTTATTTACCCATTTGTCCCGGTTATTGCAACGTTTAACATTTTTCCCTAGTATAATGTATGGCGCCAATATTTTATTTGGAAATAAAGGTGCATTTTTTCAGTTTTGCGGCCACCCCTAATTACAAACCTATAATCTATAAAGTATTAGTAATATACCCTCTTGACATACATATTAAAAAAGTTCAGTCTCTAAGGGCTCATTGGTATCAGTTTTGACGCAACGCACATTGTGAACGATGCATATGGTAACATGAAAGTCCATTCACACCACAGGTGTGTGTTCCCATGCGTTACGATGTAACTCATCTGGGGACATCTTATCGCACGACGCACACGTTACCAGATGAGTACAGCTGCCGACGTCTGTGCTTAGTGCACCCCGACATGCATTCCGTGCGTTGACCATGCGATGGCAACGCATGCACTAAATCGTGTTCGTGCATGCGTTGTGTAGTGTGAATGAGCCCTAAGGAAACTATTTATGTTTTTCTTTTTATTTGTGATTTTTTTTTCCCTAAAAATTTTTATGGAGTGTGGGGGGTCAGGGGTTAATTTAAAATGTAAAATAAGGTAAAAATAGGGCTTTTATTAAAGAAAAAAATCTAGATGTAATTTTACTATTTGGCCACAAGATGTCCACGTGGCTGACTTCCTTATGGGTAGTATTGCTAGTCAAACAAGAAGCAATGCGTGGACGGACTTTGTGAATGGCGGCGCTGTCTCATAGACGGCTGCAGTCATTCACATGGGGACTTAGATCAATGAATGGGAACTATGTTCACTGACCCATTTTACCACCTCCATGTAGTATGGTTGCTTACCTGCATGATCTGTTCATAGTATTCAATATATGTTCACCCTCATGCTACCTGGAGGTGGTAAAATCGGTCAGTGATTGGCCAATCATCATTGAAAGTGTGTACAAGGCTTTAGCCATAAGAACAGATTTAGGTTTCTTTGCTGCTATCTGCATCTCTTCTTCTGAAGATGGAAGATTTGCTTGCATGATCCAGATGGAACAAAGAAACCGTTAGGCTTTTCACTTCTTCACATGATGCAAATTAACCAATGGAGTTCCAGGGATTCCTGTCTATGGCCTAGTGCACACCAGAGCGTTTCGGTTGCGGTTTGCGATCCGCTTGCGGGTGCGGATCCGCTTGGGTAATGTATTTCAATGGGCTGGTGCACACCAGAGCGGGAGGCGTTTTGCAGAAACGCATACTCCCGGGCTGCAGCAGATTTTGGATTGCGGATGCGTTTCTGCCTCAATGTTAAGTATAGGAAAAACGCAAACCGCTCTGAAAAACGGCACTTCAGAGCGGTTTGCCAGACGGTTTTTGTTACAGTAGCTGTTCAGTAACAGCTTTACTGTAACAATATATGAAATCTACTACACCAAAAACGCTTCCCAAAACCGCAAAATGCTAGCTGAAATGCTACAGAAAAAGAAGAAAAAGCGTTTCAAAATCTGCTAGCATTTTGCGGATCGGCTAGCGGTTTTTGGTGTGCACTAGGCCTATGTCAGGAGGTGGGCACTGGGTAAATTACATACTAGCACAGCACAGGTTAACATTGCAAAATATACACTGTATATAAGGCAGGAAGAGATTTGCTGCTGATAGATGTCATTTTCACAGAGTAGCATTAGAAGCCATGTTAATAAATACACAATACAATAAAGAAAACATTCACAAATAATTTTGTGTTATTTTTTTTTGTCAGCGAGTATGGTCCGCATCTCCGCAGTGCAGAACCAGATTATCCACCAGGCAACACAGGCAGCTGCTTTGATCTATTGAAAGGTCAGGGGCCCGGCAGCCCCAATAAAGATTTATTGCCCCTGTTGATGTAACTCTTTATGGTCCGTTAAAAACAGTCTTCAGGATTTCTCTCTGTAACAGATAATAAGACACATACAGACAGTGTTTCCTCCTGGATCTTCCCCTCCCCTCCTTAGTTTAGCTGTCAGACACAGGCTGGGGTCTGGAATGACTAATGTTATTTGTGTGATCTCTGTCCAGCGTTCTCTACTTATAAAAATGTTTTGACACATAGTAATAGTTTGACACACTGTGGCATTATTTGCAGAGTGTAAGCAGAGAGGAGCAAAGTATCTATTACAGGGGGGAAGGGGGGAGATTTTCCCCAGTACTTTCAATCAGTGATTTAGGGCCGGTCCAGTACCTGGTGTATTCAGGTTTTGGTGTATTCAGGTTTGTTGTTGTAAGGCAATGTGAAACACTAGGCTAGCTGATAAAAGTGCAATTAGAGGACAGGCAAGCTGGTAAATATACACAGCAATGATGCAGAGCTTGCCTGAAAGGTCTGTGGGCGAAAATCTGCCTGGTCTCTCCCCATTGTGATAATGACTGCATGTGCTGATAAGGTGTTAAACAAGTTGAAAAGTTTTGACAGTCCCTAGACTCCAGGAGGGCTGCTTTCTGACATGTGTGAGAGACCAGCAGGGATAGGAGTCCTATTACAGGCAAGTAGTCTCTGTGTAATGTGAGACTGCAATACAAATAAGATCTCTGATTCATCTCAGGCTATTCTCAATTTCTCTCCACTCCTCCTCTGGGCTAGTGCAATGCAAAATCGCAATAGCAATCGCTAGCAATTTGCGAGTGCGATTTTGTGAAGCGGTTTTCAGAGCAATTTTTGAATGAATTTCTCCAAAAAATGCTACATGCAGCATGCTTGCGATTTTGAAAAAATCACAACGCTGCTGTGGGAACACCCTCATAGGGTAACATTAGCCAAGCGCTTTTCAAATCGCTCTTGGTGTGCACCAGCCCTCCCTCATTCACCTTTGTTTCCCTCTTCCCCTAGTGCTCGGTGTCATTGTCTTCTTGTCATACAGGAAAGCTAAATAAAAGGGCAATCCTGGTGAGGCAAATATTTTATTCCCTCTCTGGCCCAGTGCACACCAAAAACCTCTAGCAGATCTGCAAAACGCTAGAGGTTTTTGAGCAGATTTTTAGAGCAATTCTAGGCATGGTTAGGGCCCTTTTCCACTACAGCGTTTGCGACTGCTTAATCGCAAAACCGCAAACCGCTAGTGATTTTTAAAATCGCTACGGTTTGCTTTTTAACATAGGAATCGCGGTAGGTAATTTCCACTACCGCGATTCGTTTTTTACTTGATCGCGATCGCGCCGCGGAGCGACTTTTGCCGCGATTTTGCTATGCAGTGCATAGCATAGCAAAATCACGGCCGCGAACGTCGGGGAATCGCCGGTAATTGCGATTCAGCAATCGCTAGCGTTCAGCGTGAACGCTAGCGACTGCAAGTGGAAAAGGGCCCTTAGAGAGATTTTCTAAACATGCCTAGCGTTTTTTGGAGCGTTTTTGTGTAGCAGATGTCATATATTGTTACAGTAAAGCTGTTACTGAACAGCTTCTGTAAGAAAAATGCCTGGAAAACAGCTCTGATGTAGCATTTTTCAGAGCGGTTTTCCACTTTCCTATACTTTAACATTGAGGCAGAAACGCCTCAGAAATCTAAATCTGCTGCAGCCCCCGAGTTTGCATTTGTGGAAAAAACGAGCCGCTCTGGTGTGCACCATCCCATTCACTTTCATTAGCCAAGCGGTTTTCCCCCTGCAAACATTTAAAAAAAACGCTTCAGAACCGCTCTGGTGTGCACCAGCCCTCTTACAGCTTTTCTCTCCTCACTGTTTCTTCCCTTCTCTGCATAAGGGCTCAGACACACTATAAGCACTTTTCAGTGCGATTTTACCATGATTTTAATGTAAGTCAATTTGAGCGTTTTTAAAAAGCTCTCAGAAAGCTCTGATGGCTAAAAGCGCTCAGAAAATTTCTTATAGTGTGTCTGAGCCCTTAGTATTTGTACGCTGCAGGTGAGTTTGGTGCCGGGAGCGCCGAATTGACGGCTCTTCCTGCTGCCACTAAACTCCCCGGCGGCGTTAAATACTATTCCCCGTCCAAGTCGTCGCAAATCTGAGGGAGGTGTAATTTGGGGTATGGCGATCACCGGAGCCCGAATTTTCCTTGCGCGCCCCGCGCAGCATATTATTGCTGCTATGGGGCTCCTGGTTTGGTTGGCCGGTGCCGAGTGCCATGCACCAAAACCGCCTGCTTTGCCTTCTTCCTTTTCCAATCTTGTTATTAGAAACCATAATCTAAAGCATGCATCAATTGTTACAGGCAGATTCTTTCACTATAATCGGATCATAATGGCTTTTCCACCTTTCAGTACTGAATATGGATGTTGCCTATAGGGTTTCATACTATAGTAAAGTGGGTTGTGTGCAGGCAGTGATTCACTGCCACTGACCACCAAAAAAGCATGGATGTTAAGTGGTGCGAGGGGGATTGGAGTGAAAACAGTGATGGAAGGAGGGTTACCAAAACTTTTGGAAATTAACATTAGCGAGGCAGGGATCATGGTGCCAGGAGGGAGTTCAGTAAAGATGTGTTACCTGACTGAGGGTGGTCTGATAAAGAGGGAGGGGATAGCCGAGATGGAAGAGGGGCATATTTGAGGGATTAGTAGAGATGGTGGCGAAGGGGAGGACATAAGTGGTGGGGAGGGGAAGGAATGAGCCTTGGGGAATTAAAGGGGAACTGAAGAGAGAGGTATATGGAGGCTGTCATGTTTATTTCCTTTTAATCAATACCAGTTGCCTGGCAGCCCTGCTGGTCTATTTCTCTACAGTAGTATCTGAATAAAACCAGAAACAAGCATGCAGATCTGACTTTAAAGTCTGAACCACTGAAACACCCGATCTGCTGCATGCTTGTTCAGGGGCTATGGCTAATAGTATTAGAGGCAGAGGATCAGCAGGGCTGCCAGGCAACTGGTATTGCTTAAAAGGAAATAAACATGACAGCCTCCATATACCTCTCTCTTCAGGTCCCCTTTAAAGTGGCCATACATCTGTTGACATCTGACTATCTATACTGGGGGGTGACAGCTGGCTATCTATACTGGGGGGTGACAGCTGACTATCTATACTGGGGGGTGACAGCTGGCTATATATACTGGGGGATGATATCTGGCTACCTATACTGGGGGGTCACTTGGCTACCTATACTGGGAGAACATCTGGCTACCTTTCCTGGAGGGTTGTCTTGCTATCTATTCTGGGGGGACATCTGGCTACTACCTATAGTAGGGGGACATCCAACTACCTATACTGCAGGGACATCTGGCCACCTATATTGGAGGGGCATCCTTTCAACAGGGTGGCTGAGGAAGGGGAAAAATGTATTGCTCTGCTTGGGGCCCTGTGTGGTCTTAACCCTCCTGGCGGTTTGTCAAAATCCGCCAGGGGGCAGCAAATACGTTTTTTTAAATTTTTTTTATAGCCCCTGCTCAGCGGCATCTCCCCGATCCACCCCACAGCGCTGCCTGGCACTGATTGGCCAGGCAGCGCACGGGGTCTGGGGGGGGGCAGCTGCGGCGACGCGTATAGCGGCGGATCGGCGGGTAGCGGCGGCGATCGGGCACTGCACACAACTAGCAAAGTGCTAGCTGCGTGCAGCAAAAAAAAAAATTATGCAAATCGGCCCAGCGGGGCCTGAGCGGTGCCTCCCGGCGGCATAGCCCGTGCTCAGCACGGGCTTACCGCCAGGGAGGTTAATCTGGCTCTGCCACAGTGCCACAAAGCTGCTCATGTATGAGTGGCTTCATGCTACTGCACAGGTGGGGACTGTACTCATGTCATGCGCTGTCAACTTAAAGTGGATCTGAGATAAACTTTTACTCATTGCATAATTGTGTTCCTTTCATATAGTTTATAGGGCATTCCTCAAGCCAAATACTTTTTTTGTTTGGTTTTACGACTCTAATTCCCTATAAACTAAACAAGCTTCGCCCGCAGCTTTTCACAGTGCCTTGGCATTTTCAGACAGTAGCAAGGGCTTATGGGAGCTCAGTCTGGGCAGGAGGAGGGGGAGGTGTTACTAGCCAGAGATTTCAGAGGCAGAGGGGACTAGAGGAGGAGGGAGGAGGAGGGGGGACTGAATTTACACACAGGTAAGCTGATAGCATCTCCAGCTCTCAGCCTGTGACAATGTGACAAACAGAACATGGCTGCCCTCGTATCACAGGAATAAATAATCATAAACTGTTGAAGATGTTTGCAGATAGATATGCTGTCTAATCTTTAGATAACATATATAGACAAGTTACTTGTTATAGTTAGTTTTTCATCTCGGATCCACTTTAACCTTCTTGGCGGTAATTATGAGCCTTGCTCTGGGTGGAAAAAAGAAGCCAGGATCGGTAATCCCGATCTAGATGCTCGGAGGCTTTCGATCCCTCGGGTGAAATTGCTGTTTGTCACATGCTGACAGTCAGTGATCTCACCATGGGGTGGAGCGCCACCCAGAGGACAGGAGGGAGAATTGCAGTGCTGAATACCGCAGAGGTGAGTAATGTGCAGGGGCTGCTGCAGCCTCGCTTAAGCAGGGGTGTAACTTGAGTAGCCTCTGCAACTGCAGGGGGGCCAGAGCTGTAAGGGGGCCCTAACTACTACTGCACTCCCTCCGATATAGGGGTCCATCTTTCAGATCACATATTTTTGTAGCTACACTTGTTATGGGTGAAGATAATGGTATCCACACACTTGTAATTACGCCACTGCGCTGAGGTATGATTTTTCCCCTGCTTTTGGGCTCTAAAAGCACATGCAAAAATTGTAACGCTTTTACACCCTAAAATCAAGGAAGAATCACACCCCCAGGGAGGTTAACACATTTTTCAGGAGAAAAATACATATATTTACATAGATCTCTACATCAGTCCTGAAAGAGGGACAAATGAGGAAGAAAGAGGGTTAGAGGGATTTGATTCCCAAAGAGGGACTGTCCTTCAAAAAAAGGACGCTTAAGGCTGGTTCACACTTGAAAAAAAAACTGTACCTGTTGGGAACAGTTTTTAGAGAGGAATGCCACTGAAATTAATGTAATAAAAAGTGCTTCATTTTTACAAGAATTATGTATAAATGATTTAGTGAGTGTTTGCCCATTGTAAAATATTTCCTCTCCCTGATTTACATTCTGACATTTACCACATGGTGACCTTTTTACTGCTGGCAGGTGTTGTCACTGGAAGGAGATGCTGCCTGCTTTTTTAAACAGCTGTTATTTCCCACAATGCAACAAAGCTCCCACAGTGTGATGTGGTCCTGACATCACACTGTGGGAGGGGTTCCACCACAATATCAGCTATACAGAGCCCCCTGATGATCAGTTTGTGAAAAGCTATCAGCTTCTGTATTGGGATGAAGTTCAATTCTTGGTTACGGTTTCTCTTTAAAGGGGAACTGAAGAGAGAGGTATATGGAGGCTGTCATGTTTATTTCCTTTTAGACAATACCAGTTGCCTGGCAGCCCTGCTGATCCTCTGCCTCTAATACTATTAGCCATAGCCCCTGATCAAGCATGCAGCAGATCAGGTGTTTCAGTGGTTCAGACTTATAAGTCTGATCTGACAAGACTAGCTGCATGCTTGTTTCTGGTTTTAATCAGATACTACTGCAGAGAAATAGACCAGCAGGGCTGCCAGGCAACTGGTATTGATTAAAAGGAAATAAACATGACAGCCTCCATATACCTCTCTCTTCAGTTCCCCTTTAAGCTCCGATTAGCGCAGGAAGCGGATCCTAATGTTTAAAATAGGATCTGCATCCATTTGTAAAAAAAAATGGATCCTCTTGCCGCGTTGGACTTAGTGGAACACAGAGTCCGAGCTTTGCACATTTTCACAAACAGGAAAATGTATGCAATGTCCATTCGCACTAGGCTGGTTACGGCGTCCACTTCGCCCTTTTAGATGACGTAATACTCACATGTCCTCTTCCACTCGGTCCCTGTACACAGCCCGGAGGCCGGGAGGAGCAGATAGGATGCAATAGACCACATCCCCCTATCATCGGGGAGAATTTCCATGGGTCTACCATGCGTATGGGCAGACATGATTGACACAGGACATGTGATGGAAGTGGACAGGGAGACACGGAGCAGATGGTGAAATTACTGAAGACGGATGCAAAACAGAACGCTGTGTCTGTGTCTGTTTTCCATCTGCTCTAGAGTGAACCAGCCCTTATTATTTTATATTATTATTTATTTATAAAGCTTCAGACCACTGACACATACAGCTCTTTATTGCAACTTTCAAATGAAGTGGAGTTGTTATTATTATTATTTATTTATAAAGCGCCAACATATTCTGTAAAAAAAAAAAAAATGGAAAACAAACAAGGGGTACATAATGATACGATATACATCAAACATGGACATTGGTACAAAATACAGAACTGGTGGTTACAATGACAGATGTAACATGATGAAAAAAATGTATAACAGAGAGCAAGCTAGTAAATAAAATTCCAAGACACAAAAGTGTGAGAGAGCCCTGCCCTTGCGAGCTTTCAATCTAAAGGAATGGGGGGAATGTCACTTATATACATTCTTAAAGGGAACCTAAACTGAGAGGGATATGGATTTTTCCTTTTAAAATATACTGGTTGCCTGACTCTCCCGCTGATCCTGTGTCTCTAATACTTTCAGTCACAGCCCCTCAACAAGCATGCAGATCAGGTGCTCTGACTGAAGTCGGACTGGATTAGCTGCATGCTTATTTCAGGTCTGTGATTCAACCACTACTGTAGCCAAAGAGATCAAATGAAAAAGAGAAAGAGAACTTCTGGGCACCAAAATGCATAAAGAAGTCACCTTTAATTTACCCTCCCAACACCTTCAAAACATACATGCAGAAAAAATCAGCCTAACAGCCGTTTCGCAGGATAACCTGCTTCTTCAGAGGTATGGTATGTGCTGCCTCTGAAGAAGCAGGTTATCCTGCGAAACGGCTGTTAGGCTGATTTTTCTTCTTTATGCATTTTGGGGCCCAGAAGTTCTCTTTCTCTTTTTCATTTGATATATCATCTACTGGAGGCACAATTTGCTTTATGCACCTGCATCCCCCGACCTGCCAGGATCACATCTAGTGCCGATTTTTTTCTTTGCTTGTGCACCAAAAGCCAAAGAGATCAGCAGGACTGCCAGGCAACTGGTATTGTTTAAAAGGAAGCAGCTGTATCCCTCTCAGTTTAGGTTCCCTTTAAACCCCTCAGTGTTCTTGACTTTGAGCCTCAGACACACATGTGCCAGTACACATAAATGCCCTGATGCTATGTTTACTGTTATAAATGCTTGTAAGAATAAAGTTATTTCAAAAGTAAAAAAAAAAAGTCAGTGGACAGAGTGGGTAGGCGCGGTTTCAGCGGTGACGCGGCTGTCAGCTGACTGAGGCTGGCTCGTAGTGTAAGGAGTAGCGCTGCTGCCAGTCTGGCCCCGGCTGCGGGGAGCTGCGGGCACCTATCCTGGCAGTGACAGCGCACAGGTAGAAGATGGCCGCGGAGATCCAGCCGAAGCCGCAGACCCGCAAGCCCATCCTGCTGAACAAGGTGGAGGGCTCTCAGGACGTGGTGAACATGGCAGTGATTGTGCCCAAAGAGGACGGTGTGATCAGTGTGTCGGAGGACAGGTACATGCATTGCCCACCAGTCCCCTCTTCCTGCCCTCCCCTCCATTATTCATTAGCCCTAGACATCAATTAATAACCACCGAGCTTAGGTTGCCATTTAAGCACCACTTAATAATTAAATGCCAGGGAGCTGGCTCAAGGCATTGCAGAAACTTTCTTACTCGGGAGGCAACAGTGCAATGAATAAGGCAGTGAAAATGATGCCCACTGCAGCAATGGATGCAGGATGACTGCCTGCAAAATAGAAGAAACCGCAAAAGTGCAACATTGCTCTGGTGTGTAACTTGTCACAGATTATTTTATGTACACATTAAGGTGCCCACTAATGATGCAGCCTGTTTTTGTAGAATCTTACCATTTCTATAAAGTATGAGGCAGTACCTAAAATATCCATTCCAAGTATATTCACTTAATTTACCAATCTACTAGATATAGTTGGTAAGCTTGTATTATAAGTGGGCATCTTTAGACTGGGCATTATCATATTGGGTTGTCCAGCCAACTCAATTGCTTTGATCAAATTGTCAATGGATTTATAGTCCCCAACATCTCCAAATGACATTAAATAGATTTCAAACAGTTTCCGACTGAAAGAGTTATCAGCAGGGCTGTGGACTTGCAGTCAGAGCAATTTTTGGGTACCTGGAGTTGATGGTTTCATAAACTGAGAAGTTGAAGTCAGAGAAGTTTTGTACAGACTCCACAGCCCTGCAGTTGGAGCTGTTTTTGGATACCTGGAGTCATTGGTCTCATAAACCTTCTAGTCGGATGATTTTTTTTTACTGACTCCACAGCCCTGTCAGGTCTGTGGAGTCGGATGAATTTTTGGGTACCTAGAGTCGTGGTTTCATAAACATTGGAGTTGGATACATTTTGTACTGTGACACCACAGCCCTGTTTATCAAGTCCAGTTGGTGCTGAAAATCTCCATCAATGTGGTAATGAGTGGCAGGGACGACGGGATTGACAGATGAACAGCACTGCATCGAGTGGTACAGCGATAGCAGTTTGATCGATTCTCCTCATTGACGTGTTTATAGCTAGCATGATATCCTCAGTTTAGTGTTGTGCTGTAGTATTGAATAATTCCTTAGCATTTGTTTCACTTTATGAGATAAGGTTGTAGTGAATAAGAAAGCTTGATGTTTTCTTATATGGCAATGAGTACCAGTAATGATTAGTAAAAGTTAAATACTGTATATTCTGGCGTATAAGACTACTTTTTAACCCTTGAAAATCTTCTGAAAAGTCAGGGGTCGTCTTATACGCCGGGTGTCATTGATGCCGGGTGATGCGCCCTATCCTGTTACCGACTCTCAGATCTCCCTGCTGAGGAAGGGCAATCTACTTCCATACTGCTCTGATAAACAGGTAGACAAGGAGAGCTGACCAGTCTACTTAAGGAGAGTTGACCAATGCAACAAGTCAATTGCCTATATACTGTTATATACTGGTTACCACATACAGTACAGCACCCGTATCTGTTCATACATAGCACCAGTACATGATTTTTTGTATTTTAATTTGGTGTGCATTGGAAGAGGGGTAGTCTTATACGGAGAGTATATCCCAAACTCTATATTTTAACTGGAAAAGTTGGGGGGTCGTCTTATACGCCCAGTCGTCTTATACACCGGAATATACGGCATCTACCTGTACAATTACTAATGTCGTGCAGCAGTCCCTGCTGTGCATAAAATAATACTCCCTTGGGAGTCCTGTTTTTTTTATTCTAAAACTAAGGAGTTTATAATCCGGGTGTACCATTTTTAATTTATTCTAAAACTATAAACTATTAGATGTTCTACTTATACGGCAATTGTTTAATATTGGGAATTGATTGAGCTGTGGTGCTCATTTTACCGCCTTGCACCATTTGATTGTAATCAGATTTAAAGGACAACTGAAGCAAGCTGTCTTCCGTGGGGATGCGGCGGGGGAAGTAATGCAAGACAATGGAAGACGCATACATTTTACAAAAATGTTGGCGGTGGTGCAGCACACGTGTGGAATGACGGGTATACAACATGTAAACCCGGGAATCCCAGTGAAGTACTTCCTGTCTAGCAGGAAGTAGGTCACTGGGTGAGGGATGGGTGAGTGGTGAGTTGACATGCAGAATTATTCTGCCACGCAACTGACCACTGTAAACCGGCCTAAATTGTCAGGAACCGGCCCGCGGCACGCCTGCGTATACGGTTCCCGACTGCGGGTTTGACCAGATTAAGCGGGGAACAGCCTTATTTAAGCTACAAACAAGGCTGGAACCCCTCAAACACTTCTCACTGCCACCACTAGCTGTTCGCTAGACACTTCCACTCTGCTGTCGAGTCCTCAGCGCGCACTCCGCGTTTTCGTATTTGGGTCAGCTTTGCGCTTAGGCCAAATACGGGAACGCCACGCACCCACACACACACACAGTTGCAATCTTACACTGTCGTGAAGCAAAGACCCACTAACAGTCGTTCCGAACGATACTGTTAGCCACTCTGCTGTCGCTACTCGCACTGGCGTTGTTCGTACGTTGGGTCAGCTGCGCGCTTAGGCCAACGTATGACAAACGCCCCCACACACAATGCAATTACAATTTCATACGGTAGTGTTGCTCAAGCGTACAATTAGGCATGAAACTTATACACGGTTACACTTCAGTCTCTTCTAGGCTATGAGTGTTAGTTTAGTACGGCAGAAGTCAAACTTATTAAATAATAATTTAATATTCTAGAAAAACATAGAACAGTGCAAAACTGAATATATACAAAAAGATTACAAAAAACAAAGTAAAAATGTTACAAGATAAAAGTTACAAAAATAACACACAAAGCGATTTTGCTTACCAAAATAAACGGGAAATAAACGTACCAGCGTATCGATCTGGTGTTGTTGCGGGCGGTACGCACTTCTGGTCAGGAACCAGGTTAGTTCTAGCCGTGTGAGCTACCTCCAAGAACTACAAGTTGTGGCTATCCTAGCTGCGGTTTTATACTATGAAATACGCCTGGAGGCTGTAAGCCTGTGTGGACGGGGGGAAGCTAGATTTAATAACATCCTCAGACATAATTTGATTTCCCAGGTAAAAGTCTACTATACATCAAAGATTGTGAAGTTAGGCTTTCAACTCCAGGTGAAAACTTGATTAAGGCGTTTTCCTGTCTCCGTTCTCAGACATAAATGGGATTTCCAGAGATCCACATACATGAAAAGGGTACTATAGCACACACACAAAACAAAAGACTTCCTTCACTTCCAATCTCCCCAGGTTACAGGTGACAATTGATTAAGGCTTTCACATTGCAGCAGGATGTCCTGTGTGATAGGTGACTGGTCGTATTCACTGAAGACCTCTTTAGATGCAAATGTAGGTCTAGTGACCCACCCACACAAATACAGGAACAGTCAATGAATCTAGCCTGCATCTCTACACCTTTGACATACCACAGCAGATATAAAAATGGGAAAATGAAAATATATTAGTGTATTATCCTTAACAGCATCAGCACCCCAATATATCTCCACACCTCCGCCGTTAACTTGGTGCAAGGCAGACGATCTTCCCAGATCATCCTGCCAGCACCTACACTGTTGGTTCTGCTTGACGGGACAGCCCGTCCGCATTCCCATGATTGCTCCCCTTCCAGATGGCGCTGGCAGGTGAATCTAACGCATCATCCTGCCAAAGCCTACATTGACGGCCTGGCCGGGTGGGGAAACCCTTTAGCATCCTCAGGAGGGTTCCCCACCTGTCAGTTAGCTCCAAGCTACACGACTGGAAAGCTAGGTCAGGTTGCTGCAATGTGTCGTTGCCCTTGGCAACCTGACGTAACCAACCAGGGGAATGTGGGTCAGTGGCGACCGTGAATTCGCAACCATAGAGACTGTGCTGCAACTGGGGAAGGGTTCCAACCGTCGCTACACGCACTCTCTCTATAGTGGCAGGAGCTATCTCTCGGTCCCTTTGGGGAACGAGTATCTGCCGGTCTGCCTCCTCCACTTCGGACAGCTCCGAGGGAATAACTTCCCAGAACCCTCTCAACCTGCCCCTCCCAGCTGGTGACCTGCTGGCTAGCCCCCTGAGCTCTTCCAGGCTGCTGTCAAATCGAACAGCCCCAGAGAGCTCAGTGCTGCCTGTCACACATTCTAGGAAGGCTGCAGACGGAGAGGCTCCTGGGCCATCCGGGCCAGGTTCCGAATTGGATGTGGCTGACCCAGCAACATTTGCCACTTCGGTGGACAGTCCCTCTGCTGTAGACCCGCTAGCACTGCGGGTTACCACTGCAGCTGAGGGAGTGCCCACCTTACACACATCATAAATCACGTCACATTTTGTCTTAAAACCATCTGAAGGGGAAAGATCTGGCCTGGTGCCGTCTGCCCCTTCAGTGGACAGTCCATCTGCTGCAGCCCAGCGAGCGCCGCTGGTTACTCCGGCAGCTGACGGAGTGTCCACATGACACACAGCATTATGTAGCACAACACATATGCCATCAGCATTATCATCCCTACATATATTGTCATTTGGGACATCACATAAAACCTCCACATTATCTGTATCATTACACACATTGCTACTCAGCACTTCACAATTATCATCAACAGTTCCTGCATCGATCGCCTCGATAGTCCGTGCGTCATAAATGACATCATCAGTTTCTGCATTCTCTGTGTCAACAGGTCCCACTCCAGGCCTAGGCACTGGAGACTCACTAGGGCTGGCTCCTAGTACACAGTCCATAGCCCCTGGGGCCTCTCCAGCACTCCCCACTTGCACAGCATTATCAAACAGTACCTTGCAAGAGTCCAGAACTTCTGCTGGGGATGCAGGCTCCACAGGGTTTGGAGTAGGCTCATACCGGGCCACTAACCGTCCCAGGTCAGTACCCAGCAAAACGTTGGTGGGGATTTTGTCAGTTACCCCAACTTCTTTCAGTCCGCTGCCGGCCCCCCAATCCAGGTGGACCAAGGCGGTGGGTATGGCGGGGGTGACACCCCCAATTCCTCTGACAGCAATCATTTTCCCAGGTATGTACTGCTCCGGGTTCACAAGCTGGGGATGTATGAGAGTCACTTCTGCTCCAGTGTCTCTCAGCCCAGTGGCAACTGTACCCCCAACCGTGACAAGCTGCAGATTCTCTGCATAGCCAGTAGCATTCCTGGTAGCACACAAAGCCGTTGGGACTTCACTGGGGTTTGAGGCCTCACTGGATTTTGGGGCCTCCCTCTTCCTCTCTGGGCAAGTCGTGCTGATATGACCCACCCTGTCACATACAAAGCATTTCCGAGTGTCAGTGGTTGGTTGCCTGAATCCAGGAGACAGCGGTGCTTGCCTCCTCTGGGTGCTGGGTGAAACAGGTTTAGCCCTCTGTTCTCCTCTCCAGCTGGGCGTAGTAGTCCTCCGGGACTCAGGTGCTCTATGGGCGGTGTAGGCATCGGCCATTTCCGCAGCCTCATCCACTGTCTTTGGTTCTCGATCCAGCACAAACAGCCGGACCTCAACAGGGCAAGTGTGGAGGAACTGGTCTTTTATTATCAGTTCCTGCAGGGCATCAAAGGTTTCAACAGCCAGTCCTTTTACCCACTGCTGGAAGGCAGTGCGCAGGTTGCAAGCATGATCCAGGTAACTGTCATTAGGACCTCGCTGCACTGTCCTGAAACGTTTGCGATACACCTCTGGCGTGAGGTGGTATCGCGCAATGATGGCTTTCTTAATTGCCTCAAAGTCTGTTTCTTCCTCCTGGGGGAGACTCACAAACGCCTCCAGGGCCTTGCCTCTCAGCCCTGGTGTGAGGTATCTTGCCCACTGCTCACGGGGCACCCCATACTGCCGACAAGTCCTTTCAAACCCCTGTAGGAAAGTGTCTATGTCAGAGTCCTTGTCCATAGCGGGGAACTTATCCAGGGGGATTCTGTGGACTCGCTCACCTTCGCGTTCTGCGGGTCCAGCAGACCGGTTCTGCTGCTGAAGTTTAGCCAGCTCCAGCTGGTGTCGCTGTGCAACTTGTTCCCTCTCGGCCTGGTGTCTTTCCCTCTCGGCCTGGTGTCGCCGTTCCGCGTGTTCCTTCTCTGCCTGTCGGTGCAGTAGGATCAGCTTTAGGCGCAGTTCGGGCTCAGCCGAACCTAGTAGCTGTAGGTCGGCTTCCAGAGATGTCATCTCCAAGTTCGGTGGATCATCCAGGACATCGTCTCCACTCGCATTCTGTGGCAGGAGCGATTCCTCCTCTGTCGTGTCGTGAGCTGCATCCGCTGACGTTGAAGCACGGGCTTGCTCTGCCGCATCATGCTCCTCGAGCGCACGAACTAACTGCTCCTTAGTCTGGCCGCTCACCGTCTCGATGCCTTTGTGCTCACACAGGTTGAGTAGTATCTCCTTGTTTTGCCTTGCATAGCTGGATGCTTTCAGAGCCATCGTGTTGCAAAAAATAAAAAGAAAAAAAAAAGGGGGGGGGGAGGGAAAGCAAACACCAAGTGTGTATCTTTGAACAAAAAAAAAGTATATAGATTCTGCACTGAGTAGACTTCTGTAGGCTAGTTACTTCTAGCAAGCTTCCAGCCTTTAGTACTCAGAATAGCGAGCTAAACTGCGTACTAATGTACTAAACGATGCCACCACTGCCAGCCAATTATGTCAGGAACCGGCCCGCGGCACGCCTGCGTATACGGTTCCCGACTGCGGGTTTGACCAGATTAAGCGGGGAACAGCCTTATTTAAGCTACAAACAAGGCTGGAACCCCTCAAACACTTCTCACTGCCACCACTAGCTGTTCGCTAGACACTTCCACTCTGCTGTCGAGTCCTCAGCGCGCACTCCGCGTTTTCGTATTTGGGTCAGCTTTGCGCTTAGGCCAAATACGGGAACGCCACGCACCCACACACACACACAGTTGCAATCTTACACTGTCGTGAAGCAAAGACCCACTAACAGTCGTTCCGAACGATACTGTTAGCCACTCTGCTGTCGCTACTCGCACTGGCGTTGTTCGTACGTTGGGTCAGCTGCGCGCTTAGGCCAACGTATGACAAACGCCCCCACACACAATGCAATTACAATTTCATACGGTAGTGTTGCTCAAGCGTACAATTAGGCATGAAACTTATACACGGTTACACTTCAGTCTCTTCTAGGCTATGAGTGTTAGTTTAGTACGGCAGAAGTCAAACTTATTAAATAATAATTTAATATTCTAGAAAAACATAGAACAGTGCAAAACTGAATATATACAAAAAGATTACAAAAAACAAAGTAAAAATGTTACAAGATAAAAGTTACAAAAATAACACACAAAGCGATTTTGCTTACCAAAATAAACGGGAAATAAACGTACCAGCGTATCGATCTGGTGTTGTTGCGGGCGGTACGCACTTCTGGTCAGGAACCAGGTTAGTTCTAGCCGTGTGAGCTACCTCCAAGAACTACAAGTTGTGGCTATCCTAGCTGCGGTTTTATACTATGAAATACGCCTGGAGGCTGTAAGCCTGTGTGGACGGGGGGAAGCTAGATTTAATAACATCCTCAGACATAATTTGATTTCCCAGGTAAAAGTCTACTATACATCAAAGATTGTGAAGTTAGGCTTTCAACTCCAGGTGAAAACTTGATTAAGGCGTTTTCCTGTCTCCGTTCTCAGACATAAATGGGATTTCCAGAGATCCACATACATGAAAAGGGTACTATAGCACACACACAAAACAAAAGACTTCCTTCACTTCCAATCTCCCCAGGTTACAGGTGACAATTGATTAAGGCTTTCACATTGCAGCAGGATGTCCTGTGTGATAGGTGACTGGTCGTATTCACTGAAGACCTCTTTAGATGCAAATGTAGGTCTAGTGACCCACCCACACAAATACAGGAACAGTCAATGAATCTAGCCTGCATCTCTACACCTTTGACATACCACAGCAGATATAAAAATGGGAAAATGAAAATATATTAGTGTATTATCCTTAACAGCATCAGCACCCCAATATATCTCCACATAAATCAACACCCATGTCCTATCAAAAGAATGGCCTTTCCCGATCAGGTTTCTATTAGTACAATCAAAATCAATTGACTGCCTAATTTTTAATAGTTTTTTATTTGTGGTATTTGTGCAATTGTTATCGAATCACATGTCTAATTGATTAAAAATGTCAACCAGTGTATGGCTTACCTTAAAGCAGACCTGACCTCAGAACCATGGCATTAGAGTTGGAGTCGGAGCAATTTTAGGTACTCTGAGTCAGAGTTGGAGTCGGTGGTTTCAGAAACTGAGGAGTCGGATAATTTTTGTACTGACTCCACAGCCCTGCTCAGAACTTTCTCTCTGCTTCTAAAAGATACACAACTGCACAATAGCCTTTAAAGAATAACATTTCTTTAAGCTAAGTACACACTTGAGACAAAAGTCTGGAAAATGAAAGTTAGACCAATTTTATCCCCTTCCATGTAGTATGAGAGCATGCATACACAGTCTATTCTATTGAGCTGAACTCCGCATCAGATACAAATCTTTCAAAGATGCTGTACACAAAGATGCTGTACACATACAAAAGTTCCGTTCTTGCAAAATGCATTCAAAGTCTATGATATCTGCAGATCTCATACACACCTTGTTTAACAGACATTCCTGTGCAGATCAGACAATGATCTGAAGATCCATCCTGGTGGATCTGATCTGCAGATGAATGTCTGTTAAAGAGAGTCTGAAGCGAGAATAAATCTCGCTTCAGACCTCATAGTTAGCAGGGGCATGTGTGCCCCTGCTGAAATACGCCGCTATCCCGCGGCTAAACTGGAGTCCCTTCACCCCCAAATCCCCTCCGTGCAGCTGGGGAGCGCTTCCGCACTGGGGCAGGGCTAACCGCCGCAGCCCTGCCCCACGCGCGTCTGTCAGACGCGTACCTCCGCCTCTCCCCCGCCCCTCTCAGTCTCCCTTCACTGAGAGGGGCGGGGAAGAGGCGGCGATGCGCGTCTGATAGACGCGACTAGAGGCAGGGCTGCAGCCGTTAGCCCTGCCTCTAGGAAGAGAAAATATACGACCAACTTTGCGACCAAGTCTTGCGGCCGGGGGTGGGTTTGGGGGTGAAGAGACCCCCGTTTAGCTGCGGGATAGTGGCGTTTTAGCAGGGGCACACATGCCCCTGCTAACTATGAGCTCTGAAGCGAGATTTATTCTAAAGTCTAAAGTATAGGAAAGTGGAAAACGGCTCTGAAAAACGCCAGATCAGAGCGTTTTTTCAGGCGTTTTTGTTACAGAAGCTGTTCAGTAACAGCTTTACTGTAACAGTATTTGTAATCTGCTACACAAAAACGCTAGGCATGTGTAGAAAACATGCCTAGAATCGCTCTGAAATCTGCTTCAAAAACCTCTAGCGTTAGCAGATCTGCTAGAGGATTTTGGAGTGCACTGGACCTTAGTGCCAAGACAATATACTCTGTACAGCGCTGTGTAAAATGTCGGCGCTATATAAGTACATAAATTAATAAGTAGAAAATGGTGAGCTTCTGAGAGGAACTGACGATGAGGTAAGTATTGTAATATTCATTTGCAGGTACATTTTGTGTTTATTTTAAATAATTTTACTCGGTTCAGATTCACTTTAAAGATCCAGCATGCTGAAACCTGGTGGAACTTGTGTCATGTCTAGCATGTGCACTAGGCTTTACACTATGCATAGGAGAGGAGTGTGTGAGGTCTATGAATGATGGCAGTAAAGATAAGAGAGGGTGTGAGGGCTCTTAGTGAACATCGGTCTATATGATGATAATAGACAGGACAAGGGTCACTGACGCATCATATCGCCTGATTCTAGCAGCATGTTAGCTGCATCAATGTTGGGTACAGATGGTCAATGAGATGTTAACCGTTCCAGCTTGCAGACAGATTTGATGCAAATTGTATACGGCTAGGAATTAGACCAATCAGATTCACTTAACACTAATTTTGATTGGTGCAGCGCCAAGCAGCATTAGCATGAAATCTGTATGCAAAGCGAAATTATTTGCATGGCATTGGCCATATCTAGTGGTGGGTATGTCAGGTGATCAAGCTGCACAGGGCAGGTCCTTCACAGTAACTAACTGTGCTTGGCAGGAGATTGGCACATTTCACAGATATTTGTAACCTAAAGGCTAAACTTCATGTGTGCTTTTACTACCATGGTATTAAAGAGACTCTGTAACAAATTTTCCAGCCTTAGTTCTTCTATCCTATAAGTTCCTATGCTTGTTCTAATCTGCTCTGGCTTACTGCAGTCTTTCCTAACTGCACTGTCTCTGTAATAAATCAATGTATCTTTCCTCTGTCCTGTTTGTCTGGCTAAGGCTTGATTGTGTGGAATGTGCAGGGCTGCTTGTGATTGGTAGAAGCGATACACACCCTCTGCAGGCCCCCTGCACACTCTGAATGACTCACACACTATGCTTAGCTGAGCCTATTACAAGCTGGTTAGTTTGTTTGTAAACACTGCCTAAAACTGTTAATTACAAGCCAGGATTGCAGCAGAGAGTGGCAGAAACAGCACAGAGGGGCACAGGAGAAAATAATGAATAGAATGGTATGCTTTTTATTGTAAGAATATTAGAGTACAGATTCTCTTTAAGGCATTTAAAGGACAACTGAAGTGAGAAGAATATGGAGGCTGCCATATTTATTTACTTTTAAACAATACCAGTTGTCTGGCAGCCCTGCTGATCTATTTGGCTGCAGCAGTGTCAGAATAACACCAGATGTCCGATACATCTGATCTGCTGCATGCTTGTTCATGGCTGAAAAGTATAGAGGCAGAGGATCAGCAGGATAGCCAGGTAACTGGTATTGCTTAAATGAATTATCATTCTTAACAACTTACCCGTGGCTTCCTCCAGCTCCTTCCTAGCGACATATACCAAGACGCAGCTCACAGCCCGCGGCCCGGTGTCCTCGCCGGTACTGAGACCGACTTTAGGGTTGACCTCGTACTGCGCCTGCATGAGCGCCACTGTCAATCATGGCCACGGTGTACTGCACAGGCGCAAAATTACTGTACCTGCGAAGTACATCGCGGACAACGTTGCCATGATTGACAGCGCCACTTGCAAAGGCGCAGTACGAGGCTGACCCTGAGGTCGGCCTCACTACCGGCGGGGACACCGGGCTGCGGGCAGAGCTGCGTCGTGGGACATGTAGCTGAGAAGGAGCTGGAGGAAGCCACGAGTAAGTAGATCGTGGAGGTGGGGGGGTTGCTTAAAAACGGCATACATTGATACAATTATGCGCCGGATCGAGCCAGCGGCTCGATGCCGGCGCGTCCGCGCGGATCGTTCCCCGCTTGTCCCCGCCGGCGCTCATTATCAGCCGCTCTATTCCCGCTATTGTCCGCCGGCAGGGATCGAGCGGGGAATCTATCCGGCGGGTCATCGGACCTGTCGGATATTATCAATCGAGCCATCAGCGGCTCGATTGATAAGGACTACAAATGCTCTGTATGCCCAGCATAACAGAAAATTGTATGGTGTAAACCCAGCATAATGCAATTTTTCTTCAGATTGATGGTTGAATAGATTATTTCTGACAGGTCTGATCTGATATCCAATAGTTTTTCTGATCGTATTTGTATAGAAGTGATTGTTAAATCGATCAGAAATCAAAAAACGATCAGAAGTCAGATCGTCAGTCTAATGGAAATTGATTCATGTGTATCAGGCACTAAGCTGTTTTTGAGTCAGGTTGCAATATACTGCTTTCATAGTGTGTCAGAAACAGAGACTGCTGATTCAGTCTCTATTTCTGACACTATGAAAGCAGTAAGGAAGTTCTTTGGAAAGGTTAGCACTGTTGATCCCCTAGTATGATATAATAAAGAATCAGGGTACTCCCTTTCCACCTCAGTGATCTGATCTGCAAGTTCCTGGAGCACAGGCTGCATACATGTTTGTAGAGGGATGTACACAGCAACCAAAATAAATGAGGAGATCTCACGGGGGTGGTGGGGGGGGGGGGGTGGGGGTGGTATAGGGTGGTCATAGTAGGGTCTGCAGCTTATGAAGAGTGTTTCCAGCCCAGCCGAGCATGTCCTCTTAATAACTGTAACAACCGTGCACCACCTATTATTAAAGAGTAACTCCAACCTAAACAAACATACTGTCATTGTTACATTAGTTATGTTAATTAAAATAGGTAATATAATCTCTTACCCACCCTGTTTTAAAAGAACAGGCAAATGTTTGATTTCATGATGGCAGCCATCTTTTTGGTTGAAAGGAGGTGACAGGGAGCATAAGACACAGTTCCAACTGTCCTGTGTGCTGAGCACCTCTCCCAGTTGCTAGGCAACGTGAACAACAACATAGGAAATCCCATCATGCTCTGCACAGCATCAGGGAAAAAAAGCCCGGGCTTTTTTTCTTTGATGGGTGGAGCTTAGCTAAAAATGCAGCTAAAAATGATGCTTTGGTAAGAAAAACAAAGTTCTGATGTTGTGAAACTGTTAAAGAAACACCAAGCCTTTTTTAGTTCTGCTGAGTAGATTTTTAGTCCGGAGGTTCACTTTAATATAGAAACAGTCCTCCACTTTTGGTTTTGCCAGAAATAAGTGGGTCCCGGTCAGATCTGTAGAGTGTAAATCCATTAATCTACAGAGCATTGTCTGGAATAAGCTCAGACAGCCAAGTTTCTGTGAAGCAAAGCGCAGCAGAGAGATGAAAGTCCCTCTTTGTCCTGATCAGTAGTTGAAGCTCATGTAGTTTGTTACATATTGACGTGACATTAGAGAGTATGATTCCAGGTAGTGGAGAGCGCAGTCCTCTGTGCCGAAGGCGAGTCTGGATCCCAGAGCGCTTGCCTCTTTTTCTAAGCCACACTGCCTGGTTCAGCACAGTAGCTCCACTGGTCAGAATTCCCAGTTTCCAGCGTAGATAAACTTTCACACCAGCAGCATATACATTTATAGGTACCACAGTGTACTTTCTCTCACTGTACAAACTGTCATAATGTATGGCCAATAATGCAGGGGCGTAACTAGAAATCACTGGGACCCCTGCATAACTTTGGATCGGGCTCCTCAACCCCCTCGCTTTCTGCATAGGTAAACTGAGAACCACTGTTAAATGTTGTGTGATTCATTATCAATAGCTGAGCAAATGCAGTCATTAGAAAAATTGTACAGAGAGCAGAAAGCTTTTTCTCTCTGGCCCAGACTCCTCAAACATCATTACAGTACACAGCACTTGGGCAGGGGTAGAACAGCCATGTACGCAACACCCTGCTGAACACTGAATAGGGACTGTCTACAAATGTTTCTCTGCAAAACTTTGTATGATTCCTTATCAGTGGCTGAGCAGATGCAGTCATTAGAACAATTGTGCAGAGAGCAGAATTTTTTTTTTTCTTTCTTTCTGTGCCTTCAGTTTACAGTCTCTCAGGACAGGGAAAAGAAACTTCTCCCCCCACGGGACCCCCTGCGGCTGCATCCCTTGCAGGGTCTATTGTCATGCCCCTGCAATAATGCCTCACTCCAATTTTTCCAGTCAAAAAACAAAACAAAAACTGTTCTGCTTAGGGCTGCTTTCTTTCCATGTATTAATCACAATGGTTAGTTTTATTACTTTTGTAGTTCCACTATGGAGCATTCTCCTCACCTCCTGTGTTGTTGCTAGAAGAAGTTGGGCTCTTTGAAATCTGCAATTTTAGATTTAGTATGCAGAATAGGCTGATCAATACTTTTTGCGAAAACGTGAAAAAGCAAATAAAATATTTGCTACCGGCCTGCCGCAATTTCCGGAAGCATCTGTGATGCTGGTAATGACTGGCAGTGGTGATCGCATGTGATAAAGTAGAGCAGGTACTCAGTTTCTAAAGCGCAGAAAAATCATATCGCCAAATTGCGTTAGGTCCATAGAGATACGTTATGCGCATTTCGTATGTGATTTTCCCAAGTGTGAGCCCTGCCTCAGGGAGACTTCAAGTGGAACAGTGCTTGACCAAATAGAGCCACATTAACATGCTCAGAGTCCAGTAATATTGTAATCAGCAGTAGCACAAAATGCTTCTAAATGTATAGCTCACCACCTTAAATAGCCCTCTACACCAGGGGTCCCCAACATTTTTGCGCTGGGCCGTGGGTCTGGCATTTTCTTTTACTGCAGCTAGTCTCACAGCAGCGAGGGCACCACTTGATGGCATCAGATGTGTGACACAGCAATTGCCACACAGGAAGAAACCCTGATTATTGCACAGCTGACATGTTGCTTGCTCGCTCCGCTCCACAAGCCGGGGTGCTCAGCAAGATATCTGATATCTGAGCTACCCAGATAATCCAAACTTTTTCCACTATCTGAACTATGAATAGCAATTTGGATATTTTTAAAAATCCAAATAGACTATCCGAGCAAACTCGGATTTCCCATCTGAAATCTGGGCGGATAGTTAGTTAAGATATCCGAGCAGAAGCCAAACTCACCTTCAATGGCAAAAATCAGAGAGCGAGAGAGACCTTTTGAAAGCATTTTAAGCCATTTTCAGGTCACTTCCGGTTTTCTATCCAGATATCCGAACCCGGCCGGATACTGAGGTCGAATATCCGATTCGGATCCAGATTGGAAAATGTTAAACTCTGATATCCGACCCGGATCGGATATCTGGGTATCCGGATCCGAATTAGATCCAGATAGTGAAAAGTGGTATCCGAGCAGCACTGATCTTGAGCAGCACACTCTACACACCATGTTGTTGGTGAGGGGGGGGGGGGGGGCACAGACACAGCATGGAACCAGCTGGTAAGAGCAGGATCACAAGTGCACAATCCTTTCACCCCTCTGCCAGTAACAAAACCTGCTCCACCATTTGTTCTGCTCCACTGACTCGCATACAAGCCGAGGGGGGTAACTTTTCTGCCCATTTCTTGTGCCGAAAAATTAGCCTTATACACAAGTATATAAGGTAGCAATTACCTTAAAAAGGTTAAGATCCTTCTGCTATTAGATAACATACAGGTTATGGCTAGAGTTTCATTTGAACTCCTTTGGCTATTGTAATGTTTGTAGCTGTGCATTGCTGTTCTATTATTCTGAAGTTAATGATTGGTGCATTCCTGTGTGGTTGTTTGTCCTGGCTGGCTGTATGCAGACTGCTCAGCCTATATGCTGCTGCACAGGGAGTGAATCAGGGCTTTAGCCTGGAAATGTGAAACCTTCATAATGTGTTCATAAAAAGGAAGGAAACAGATTCTGGTAAGTCAGCAGATGAGCTGGTCACGGCGAGTAACCAAACAGCCGTCATGTCACAAGCTGATGGGAGAAGAGGTTGTGTTCCTAGCAGGGAACTTCCAGCATCTCTTTCTCTCCTGGGCATGTCCTAGATATGAATGTGTCATGTGACCTCTTCTCTGGCTCTCTTTACATTTTGGCTAGCACTTATGGATAATAAGTGTGTGGCTTTTATTTGATGCAGCAGAGAGACCACCCTTTAAAGTGATGCATTTTTTAAATGGACAATTAATCTTTTAGCCTTCTCTGCGGGCCAGTGCACACCAATAAGCGCTAGCGTAAGCTGAAATGCTCAGCGCTTTTTGAAGTGATTTTTCAGAGTAATTCTAGGCTTCTGCTTGGCGATTTTTCTAATCATGCCTAGTGATTTTTTGGAGCGTTTTGTAGTGTTTTTTTTATTTTTTTATATTTGTTACAGTAGAGCTGGAACTATACAGCTTCTGTAACAAATAATGCTTGTAAAATTGCTCTGTTGTAGCCCTTTTCAGAGCGATTTTCCACTTTCCTATACTTCATATTGAGGCTAAATTGCCTCAAAAAAGCACAGAAATGCTGCAGGACCCGGGTTTGCATTTGGAAGAAAATCACATCGCTCTGGCGTGATCCATCCCAGTCAAATACATTAGCCAAGCACTTTAAAAAAAAAGCGCTCAGAAGCGTACTTGGTGTGCACCAGCCCTCATTTAAATGTTTAAAACCTCTCTCTGATAGCTTCAATATGATGAGGGATCATTGGCATAAAACTAGATTTGCACCTCCACGCAGACAAATTCCCTCTGCAGTATGAATAAAAATAATTGGTGTAAGAAATGGTGATTGCTGCCGGTAGCACTGCAAATGCTCATCACATAATCCTGGCAACAACTGATACAAAACTCCACACGACGTATAACATGAATGGACAGCACTGGCTGATTACCAACCTCAACACCCCTCCTCTGGCTTCCTCTGTTTCCTCTCTTCTTTCTTCATTTGGGCTCTTCTCCCCACCACAGTCAGGTGAAAATCTTCCAGCTGTCCACCAGATGCCTCTTGAGATAGCAGCACCAACCTACCCCTTCCTGTAATCCGCACTATGTACCATTCTCCTAGCGTGACCAGAAGTGGTGGGATGGACAGACCTGAAGATAAAGCAGATGCTCAAGTGTGCCATGGGTGGAGGAAACATCTGTGGAATAAATGAGAAAAAAAACAAGGACTGAGTGGGCAGCAAGAAATTTTGGCGCTGTCATAGGTGCCCATATAAATGGCGGCTATCGGCAGAAATTGGTCCCTGCTATTTGTAGCCGCTGTGATGTGGACGGCCCCAGCACCTGCTATTTGGCACCCACATTTCTAAATTCCCCCAGTTTTTCTTTCCTAACGTTCAACTGGGTTTGTTTTTTATCTGTATCCTATATAAATGTTGCTTGGAATAGTTTGTAAAAGTGAATATTTGTTCAGTTTAAATGCAGAAAAGCAGAGTTTGACTATATTTCCGCTATCGCTGGTAAAATTCCCTGTGCTGCAGGAAATAGAGACGTTATAAAGGGATGCACCTGGCTAGCAATGTACTGCTACGCTTTGTGCGTGAATAAAACAAATCGTACTGCCTGTGGCAGCCGTTTGTCTCTGTAATGTTACTTAACCGCTCAGGATATAGAATGACTGGGAGGAGTAGATTAATTGTTAGGGGGGTAACACTGTTCTCTTTTTACACACATTAATACATGACCTGATTACAGTGTGAGCACTGAGCTGTGAACAAAGAGCTGGTCACTGGTGTACTCATCTGATAAGCCTTTTCTCCTTCCCTCTCTTTTCTAGCAAATCAAATCAAAACTAGCTTTATTGGCATGACCAATATTCATACAGGAACTGCCAAAGCAAGGGGAGAAGGGGGGACATGAAAGGGGTGCTATAAGGGGTACAGTGGGTTATCAGTGCATGGACATTTTTAGGTTTATAGTTAATTTACGCTCCTCTCAGTGTGTGGCATGCTGTGACCGAGTGTGCAGGGATTGTCACTGTGGATTCCTCTTCTAGTAGAATGTAGTTTTTCTCTCATCCTCTATTGTATGAAAGTCTGGAAATAGTTCCATCAATTTCTTTAAGGACTTCCGAGGCGAAAGATACGGTATAATGTATTTTTTTCCTCCAGCCCCTAGCAGCAGTCTCCGCCCCTCGCTGCAGCTCTGGTCCTACTCTGTGTCCGCCGCTGGCCGCTTGTGTAGAGCAGCGACTCGCCGGCGGGGTCGGCTCTTTGCGCCTGCACAGCTGCATCATGGGAGCTGTTCACTTGTGTTTGTGATGCACTCTGCAATAATGTGTGAAGACAAGGAGTGACCACAGGAACAGAAACTTCACACCATGTCCGAATTATCAGAAAGCTATAAAAGTGCTTGTTGGTCACCTCATAGGGAAAGTTGAAAAGCTCTTTGTTTGCTTTAAATATTATAAATACATGCTGTTTTTATGTCCTGCACACCTACTGGAACTTCACTGCAACAGATTCCTGACAGAAATAAGGCAATCTATTGCCCTGGGTACCCAGCTCAGCTCGTCAGGCACTGTTTGAGGTAAAACGATGGACATGGCGAAGGTGTTTGCAGAATCCAGGTGGAATATTTCTGTTAGGCTAGATTCTCTTTGATAGACCACGGTGATGATGAGACCCTATGCTTCACTTCGGTAGAGTTGGTTTGTGGTGATGCCATTGTCCAAGACTTTCAGACAGACCTTTACTATCTCTGGCATGGTTTTACCCTGTAGCTCTCTCATTCACTCCCTTTTCTGCCCCCCCCCCCCCCCCCATACAATAGACACCGTGCAGGCTCACATACAGTATATGGTAGCATTAGTTTAATCTTTAACGACTCATGAATCCTATCTCTCATATTTGACTCTCTCTCACGTCTCACTGTCTTTGTCCCTCTTAGGCCCAGTGCACTCCAAAAACCTCTAGCAGATCTGCAAAACGTGAAAGGTTTTGAAGCAGATTTCAGATTGATTCTAGGCATGTTTAGAGAGGATTTCTAAACATGCCTAGCGTTGTTTGGAGCATTTTTGTGTAGCAGATTTCATATATTGTTACAGTAAAGCTGTTACTGAACAGCTTCTGTAACAAAAACGCCTGAAAAAACACTCTGATCTAGCGTAGATATATAAAAAGAGAAGAACCGAGAGCCCAATATAGTGTAGTAAGTCAAGACAATTGGTATAATGAAAGGGAGTAATATATATACTCACAAACCAGGGTTATCTCCAGGCAATCACTGTATAGGCAGGTGAGGAGATTAGCCTGTCCCCACTCAGGATTAAGAAGTCGCTCTCTGTAGACGTGAGAAGAAAGGGGTATCCCCTCCACATATATGCTATGTTATAAACTGAACAGAGGCGCCAAAAGGATAAAAGCAATATTTAAAATATTTAAAAATGCTTAGGAGGCAGTGGTGGACTTACCTCCCTCAAGCAGACACAAAAAAAGTGTAGTAGAAAAAACAGTAAATTTATTGGTACACTCCAGGATTTTTATACAACGCGTTTCGCAGGTCTCTACCTGCTTCATCAGGCAATGGAGGTAGGAGTACACAGAATTTCGGCAATAGCAGGTGTAGCGCCTCTGATCTAGCGTTTTTCAGAGCGGTCTTCCACTTTCCTATACTTTAACATTGAGGCAGAAACGCCTCAGAAATCTAAAAAATGCTGCAGCCCCCGAATTTGCGTTTGAGGGAAAAATGAACCACTCTGGTGTGCACCGTCCCATTCATTTTCATTAGCCAATCGGTTTTACCCCTGCAAGCGTTTTGAAAAACGCTCCAGAACCGCTCTGGTGTGCACCAGCCCTAATTTATGCGCTTTCATTTGTGCATTCTATCTCTCCTCACTCTTTTCTCCAGTTTAGTTTATCATCAAAACACTGCTCAAAAACAGATGGTGGCTGGGTTATTTTTAGGCATAGGCAAAATAGGCAACACTTGTGTGTGGAGGCACCAAAGAATGCTGCTGAGGCATTGTTTATCGAAATTGTCATGTACAAATGGTTAAATGATAGAAGAGATAAAGGTGCAACTAGGGTGTAATTTTTGACTACATAGTTCATATGGTGTGCTATAATACTTTGCAGACCCAGTAATTGATTAGCACCTTGGTTTGTCAGGATCTGTTAGTTTGCTAATAATGCCTCATTGTAGTGTCTTTGGTGGTGGGGTGACAGTGGATATCCTGTTGATGGCCCCATAATGGCCTGAAACAGCCCTGGATGGTGGTTGAAAGATCCAACCACTGCAGCATGATCATTCTGATGAAGGATTGTGCACTAACCTGCTCTCCCACAATGCTGTAGTTAGCATGTTCATGCATAAACATGTACCACTGGTGCCAGTTATCTGGGGGAGATGGTAGTCATGGTGAGCGGCCTCCAGTCTCTGTTTGGTTTACTGAAACACACAAAGTCTTTCTATAAACATTTGATAATTTTCTGATGGTCTGATTTGTCGAGCTTGAGATTACCAGTATTTTATGTCTATGGGTAACCTTTTATAAATAGAAACTACAATCAGAGAAACAACATGTGTGCATCAACCAAGTGAACCTGACAAATCTGGCTTTGCAAATTTGGCCTATTGGCTAATCACGAGACATTGCTCATGCAAATAAGCATTTGCTTTCGCATGCCTAAATATGCAGGGTCAAAACCAAAAACCGCAAAACAATCGCCCTGCGGGAATTAGTTCATGCTATACAGCACTATCCAGGGGCGCCACGAGGAGGCTTCCCATTGCCCCCATACAACCGGGGGGCCGCGGGGGTCCCAGGCACTCTCACCGCCTGGAACCCACACAGCGGCACCCCGGAGGTGGAGGCTGGGGGGTAGATATGTGTACGTTTGTAAACGCCTATCCATGCCATTCTTTTATAAATTCTCATATACACATGCAAGTGGATAGTTATGAAGTTGTTTGAAGGGTTAAGTGACTACAGATGATAATGCTACACAGTTTCTCAGAGGCACCAATGTGAACTAGAATATTTAAAAACAGAGTAGGGCATGTTAAACTTGCCTCCTCCAAAAAACTCAGAAATGAAGAGAAGAAACTTTATTTGTACAAAAATACAACTCTCAAAAATTGCAACATGTTTCTCAGGATTAGGCCTGCTTCATCAGGGCAGTAAGATAAGAGTAGAATATCAATCGAGCTTATAGAGGAGCTTGGTGCCTCAGCCACTTCTACGTTCAGTTGAGATTTCACTCACTCTTACTTGCCTGATGAAGAGGGACTATTCCCGAGAAACGAGTTGCATTTTTTTTTTTTTTTTAGGACCAATAATGTTTCTTTGCTTTGCATTTCTAAATTTTGTTGAAGTTGGTGAGTTCACCACGGCCTTCTCTCATCAAACTGTTTCAAAATATTTAACTTTGGCACCTCGGAGTAATTGTGTATTGTTTTAATCCACTCTGAGTGTAGGGTAATTTTTGGACCATCTCTGCAGAGAGTGACTTTTTAAACTCGAGTGGGGTCTGCTTTGTTCTCTCCACTTGCCCGCTGTGTGGCCACCAGTGTAGCACATCTCTTGTAGTATAATTTAGTCACTCACATACCCCTATTCCTAATCCATATACCGTACTACACTATAAAGGTGCCCATGCACAGGGCTGTGGAGTCGGTACAAAAATCATCCGACTCCTAAGGCTATGAAACCATGGTCTCCAACTCCGACTCCAGGTACCCAAAATTGCGATGATTCCTCGGCTCCGACTCCTACTTCACAGCCCTGGCATGGCCATGGAGTGGGTACAAAAATCATCCGACTCCTCAGCTTATCAAACCACTGACTCCAACTCCTCAAATCTGATGGCCAAAAAGCGCTCAGAAAAGTGTTTTATAGTGTGTCTGAGCCCTAAAGTAAACCTGAGACGGAGGGGGGCTCCAGACACGCACGCCCCCATTGCACTCCCATTGCCGGTAGCATTCTTAACCTACGTATAACTACAGTGCAGGCGCAGAACGCTCCCACTGTTAGGAGCAGGACAGGGGAGTGCACACAACTAGACTGCATCTGTGCCGACTGAAGGACTTTCGGGGCCGAATTGAGGATGATCTAGGCGGCAGAGGAGGCGATCAGCCTGGAGGGGGCTGTAGGAAGCACCAGGTATGTATATATTTTTTTTATTTTTTCTGTCTCTGGTACACTTTAAGAGCTAGTTCAGAGCAGATTATAAATGAGGATATAAGGTGTTTTAAAATGCTTTGGGGTCTAATTATTCAGAGAGGCACCATAGTGATATTTAGAAGACTGCAGTAAAGTATTCAGGATACCCACTTTTACCATGAATATGATAATTTTCCTGGTTTCAGCACCAGAAACACTTCCTATATCTCTATATTGCTGTATATTGGTATGTACCCCCCCCTTCCAGTTATGTCACAGCCCAGCCTTTTTAGCTATGCGAAATTCTCCTCCCAGAGCATTCTGGAAGATCTGGTAACTTTTCTACTGGCTTCAGAACAGAGTACACAAGAATACGTAGAGCTGCAGCAGTAGTCGGAGCAGTAAAGACGTTACCACCCGTCAGGGCTGACTCCAACTCAGACTCCTTAGTCCAATACTTACCAGGGCTGTGGATTTGGCACAAAAATCACCTGACTCAGACTCCTCCGTTTTATGAAACTACCGACTCTGACTCCAGGCACCCAAAATTGCTCCGACTCCAACTCAGACTCCACAGCCCTGAAAGTGACTGACTGAAGAGTGTTCTAAAACAAGGCCTCAGTTACTTATATTTGCATACAGTTGTAGAACGTTCTGCACAAGGTTTCCATTTATAACCTGTTAGCACAGTTCTGTGTCTGTCAACAAACTGTCACCTGCTGCCCTGAATACTGCAGAGGTCGGTACTGTCACCTCTCCCCACCTGTAACAGCTTGTTGTCACCTGCGCTCTTTATTGAACTACACAATGAAAGCAGTTGTTGTATGACCAGATTACTTTGCATAACTTCCACAAGGCACACAATGGATGCAGTGCCAGAGAAACACTTTCTGACAAGACATTTCTACATACTCAAGGTTTAAAAACACCAGTTAGAGACCATTCAAGAATTACAAAGAACTGTGCTAAAAATGTTATTAATAAAATTGTTTATTTTTTACAGTATTACTTTATAAATTAGTCTTGAGCAAATCCGCAACATTTTGCTGCAGACTACTGCACTACTATCCCGTACAACACATGCAATTTTTCCATAGAAATCAATGGCTAATGTAAAAACAAACAAACAAAAACACACTAGTAAAAACCAGGGAGGGCCGGCTCTAGATTGTTTGTTTGCTGCCTGAGGCAAACTTGTGAGGATGCGCCTCCACGCGCCGATTTGGAATGATCGCACCGCACCCAACAATTTACTCTGTTTCATTTAATATCCTCACATGACTTGCTGCAGTTAAACACAATAGCACACTGGCTGGCTGTGAGTCTGTGACAAACAAACTGCTCACCCTCAGCCACTCCATTCCTCCTTAGGAAGGTACACACAGTACAAAAATGCTGCCCCTGAAATCTCTGCGCCTGATGCAAATGTTTCACCTTGCTTGATGAGAGAACTGACCCTGAAACCAGGGCTGTGGAGTTGGGAGCAGCTATAGGCGCAATGCAAGTGTTGCTATGGCAATGCGCGCTACCACAGCAACCGCGAGTACCGCGGGTCACACCAATATTACAGCTGTTTCACGCATCATCCTCTATTGGCTTTATTCAATGTCACCTATTACCTTGGGTACACTTAAAGCTAAATACTCAACACGCGACAGGAAGATGGATCCAGCAACGCTCTCCTGACTACGAGCGTTCCACAATCCATGTTCCGGTCGGCAGGAACATGCAGCGTCACGGGATGTGCGCGAACTGGAAGTCAAGGGGATCTTAAAGATCCGATCAGCTGTGTAGTTTGGGTAAACGCGTGCCTGTACCCACGTTGCAAGATTGTGGAAATGATCGCTCGTTGCTAAAAAAAATCACCGGTTGTCGAAAAAATCGTCAGAAAAATCATGTACTGGGTACGGGCCTTAAAGAGAACCCGAGGTGGGATTTAATTATGTTACTGGGGCACAGAGGTTGGTTGTGCACACTAAGACCAGTCTCCGTTGCCCCATAGTGTGCCTCCATGTCCCCCCTGCGCGCCGCTATACCCCCGCAGTGCTGGCAACACGCAGCGTGTCGCCAGCACAATGGTTACCTAAGTGCTGTCTGTCAGCGCCGCTCCTCCGCATCGGCGCTACCCGCCCGTGTCACTTCCCTCCCGCTGATAGGAGGGAAGTGACGCGGGCGGGTAGCGCCGATGCGGGGGAGCAACGCTGACTGACAGCGCATGGGTAAACATTGTGCTGGCGACGCGCTGCGTGTCGCCAGCACTGCGGGGGGTATAGCGGCGCGCAGGGGGGACATGGAGACACACCATGGGGCAACGGAGGCTGGTCTTAGTGTGCACAACCAGCCCCTGTGCCCCACTAGCATAATTAAATCCCACCTCGGGTTCTCTTTAACCACTTGCCGACCGCCTACTTCATATTGGCGGCGGCAAAGTGGCAGCCCCAGGACCACGTAACGCAGATTGGCGTCAGGTCCTGGGGCACTCTCTGGCCGGGGATCGCGCGCTGGGATGCGCGCGCATCCACCGGCAATAGGCTCCGCCCACCCGCGACGTCAACCCGCCGGCCAATCGGAAGCGCCGGCGGGTTGTTAACCCGACGATCGCCGGATAGGAAGCGTATAATACGCTTTGTAATGTTTACAAAGTGTATTATACAGGCTGCCTCCTGCCCTGGTGGTCCCAGTGTCCGAGGGACCACCAGGGCAGGCTGCAGCCACCCTAGTCTGCACCCAAACACACTGATCTGCCCCCCCCCTGCCCCCTGATCGCCCACAGTACCCCTCAGACCCCCCCCTGCCCACCCCCCAGACCACCATTTGCACACAATCACCCCCCTAATCACCCATCAATCACTCCCTGTCACTATCTGTCAACGCTATTTTTTTTTTTAGTCCCTAAACTGCCCCCTGCTCCCTCCTGATCACCCCCCCCACCCCTCAGATTCTCCCCAGACCCTCCCCCCCCCTGTGTACTGTATGCATCTATCCCCCCTGATCAACTGTCAATCACCTGTCAATCACCCGTCAATCACCCCCTGTCACTGCCACCCATCAATCAGCCCCTAACCTGCCCCTTGCGGGCAATCTGATCACCCACCCACACCAATAGATCGCCCGCAGATCCGACATCAGATCACCTCCCAAATCCATCGTTTACATCTATTCTCTCCTCTAAACACCCACTAATTAACCATCAATCACCCATCAATCACCCCCTATCACCACCTGTCACTGTTACCCATCAGATTAGACCCTAATCTGCCCCTTGCGGGCACCCAATCACCCGCCCACACGCTCAGATTGCCCTCAGACCCCCCCCCCCCCCCTTATCAATTCGCCAGTGCAATATTTACATCTGTTATTCCCTGTAATAACCCACTGATCACCTGTCAATCACCCATCAATCACCCCCTGTTACTGCCACCCATCAATCACCCCCTGTCACTGCCACCCATCAATCAGCCCCTAACCTGCCCCTTGCGGGCAATCTGATCACCCACCCACACCAATAGATCGCCCGCAGATCCGACATCAGATCACCTCCCAAGTGCAGTGTTTACATCTCTTCTCTCCTCTAAACACCCACTAATTACCCATCAATCACCCCCTATCACCACCTGTCACTGTTACCCATCAGATTAGACCCTAATCTGCCCCTTGCGGGCACCCAATCACCCGCCCACACCTCAGAACGCCCTCAGACCCCAGCCCTGATCACCTCGCTAGTGCATTGCTTGCATCTATTTCCCCCCTCTAATCACACCTTGAGACACCCATAAATCACCTCCTGTCACCCCCTAGCACACCTACCCATCAGATCAGGCCCTAATTTGCCCCGTGTGGGCTCCTGATCACTCGGCCAAACCCTCAGATCCCCCTCAGACCCCCTATCGATCACCTCCCCAGTGCATTGATTGCATCTATTTTCCCCTCTAACCGCCCCCTGAGACACCCATCAATCACCTCCTGTCACCCCCCTAGCACTCCTATCCATCAGATCAGGCCCAATACATCCTGTCATCTAAGAGGCCACCCTGCTTATGACCGTTTCCACAAAATTTGCCCCCTCATAGACCACCTGTCATCAAAATTTGCAGATGCTTATACCCCTGAACAGTCATTTTGAGAAATTTGGTTTCCAGACTACTCACAGTTTTGGGCCCGTAAAATGCCAGGGCAGTATAGGAACCCCACAAGTGACCCCATTTTAGAAAGAAGACACCCCAAGGTATTCTGTTAGGTGTATGATGAGTTCATAGAAGATTTTATTTTTTGTCAAAAGTTAGCGGAAATTGGATTTTTATTGTTTTTTTCACAAAGTGTCATTTTTCACTAACTTGTGACAAAAAATAAAATCTTCTATGAACTCACCATACCCCTAACGGAATACCTTGGGGTGTCGTCTTTATAAAATGGGGTCACTTGTGGGGTTCCTATACTGCCCTGGCATTTTAGGGGCCCTAAACCGTGGGGAGTAGTCTAGAAAACAAATGCCTCAAAATGACCTGTGAATAGGACGTTGGGCCCCTTAGCGCACCTAGGCTGCAAAAAAGTGTCACACATGTAGTATCGCCATACTCAGGAGAAGTAGTATAATGTGTTTTGTGGTGTATTTTTACACATACCCATGCTGGGTGGGAGAAATCTCTCTGTAAATGGACAATTGTGTGTAAAAAAAATCAAAAATGTGTCATTTACAGAGATATTTCTCCCACCCAGCATTGTTATATGTAAAAATACACCACAAAACACATTATACTACTTCTTCTGAGTACGGCGATACCACATGTGTGACACTTTTTTGCAGCCTAACTGTGCTAAGGGGCCCAAAGTCCAATGAGTACCTTTAGGATTTCACAGGTCATTTTGAGACATTTGGGTTCAAGACGACTACTCACGGTTTAGAGCCCCTAAAATGCCAGGGCAGTATTGGAACCCCACAAATGACCCCATTCTAGAAAGAAGACACCCCAAGGTATTCCGTTAGGAGTATGGTGAGTTCATAGAAGATTTTATTTTTTGTCACAAGTTAGCGGAAATTGATATGTATTGTTTTTTTTTCACAAAGTGTCATTTTCCGCTAACTTGTGACAAAAAAAAAATCTTCTATGAACTCACCATACCCCTAACGGAATACCTTGGGGTGTCTTCATTCTAAAATGGGGTCACTTGTGGGGTTCCTATACTGCCCTGGCATTTTAGGGGCCCTAAACCGTGAGGAGTAGTCTAGAATCCAAATGCCTCAAAATGACCTGTGAATAGGACGTTAGGCCCCTTAGCGCACCTAGGTTGCAAAAAAGTGTCACACATGTGGTATCGCCGTACTCAGAAGAAGTAGTATAATGTGTTTTGAGGTGTATTTTTATACATACCCATGCTGGGTGGGAGAAATCTCTCTGTAAATGGACAATTGTGTGTAAAAAAAATCAAATAATTGTCATTTACAGAGATATTTCTCCCACCTAGCATCTGTATGTGTAAAAATACACCCCAAAACACATTATACTACTTCTCCTGAGTACGGCGGTACCACATGTGTGGCACTTTCTTGCACCCTAAGTGCGCTAAGGGGCCCAAAGTCCAATGAGTACCTTTAGGATTTCACAGGTCATTTTGCGACATTTGGTTTCAAGACTACTCCTCACGGTTTAGGGCCCCTAAAATGCCAGGGCAGTATAGGAACCCCACAAATGACCCCATTTTAGAAAGAAGACACCCCAAGGTATTCCGTTAGGAGTATGGTGAGTTCATAGAAGATTTTATTTTTGTCACAAGTTAGCAGAAAATGACACTTTGTGAAAAAAAAAACAATTAAAATCAATTTCCGCTAACTTGTGACAAAAAAAAAAAAATCTTCTATGAACTCACCATCCTCCTAATAGAATACTTTGGGGTGTCTTCTTTCTAAAATGGGGTAATTTGTGGGATTCCTATACTGTCCTGGCATTTTAGGGGCCCTAAACCGTGAGGAGCAGTCTTGAAACGAAATTTCTCAAAATGACCTGTGAAATCCTAAAGGTACTCATTGGACTTTGGGCCCCTTAGCGCAGTTAGGGTGCAAAAAAGTGCCACACATGTGGTATCGCCGTACTCAGGAGAAGTAGTATAATGTGTTTTGGGGTGTATTTTTCCACATACCCATGCTGAGTGGGAGAAATATCTCTATAAATTGACAATTGTGTGTAAAAAAAAATAAAACAATTGTCATTTACGGAGATATTTCTCCCACCCAGCATGGGTATGTGTAAAAATACACCCCAAAACACATTATACTACTTCTCCTGAGTACGGCAATACCACATGTGTGGCACTTTTTTGCAGCCTAACTGCGCTAAGGGGCCCAAAGTCCAATGAGCATCTTTAGGCTTTACATGGGTGCTTACAATTAGGCACCCCCCAAAATGCCAGGACAGTGAACACACCCCACAAATGACCCCATTTTGGAAAGTAGACACTTCAAGGTATTCAGAGAGTAGCATAGTGAGTCCGTGGCAGATTTCATTTTTTTTTGTCGCAAGTTAGAAGAAATGGAAACTTTTTTTTTTTTTTTTTGTTACAAAGTGTCATTTTCCGCTAACTTGTGACAAAAAATAAAATCTTCTATGAACTCACCATGCCTCTCACTGAATACTTTGGGATGTCTTCTTTCCAAAATGGGGTCATTTGGGGGGGATTTGTACTATCCTGGAATTTTAGCCCCTCATGAAACCTGACAGGTGCGCAGAAAAGTCAGAAATGCTTGAAAATGGGAAAATTCACTTTTTGCACCATAGTTTGTAAATGCTATAACTTTTACCCAATCCAATAAATATACACTGAATGGGGTTTTTTTTTTATCAAAGACATGTAGCAGAATAACTTTCGCGCTCAAATGTATAGGAAATTTTACTTTATTTGAAAAATGTTAGCACAGAAAGTTAAAAAAGTCATTTTTTTGACAAAATTCATGTCCTTTTTTGATGAATATAATAAAAAGTAAAACTCGCAGCAGCAATCAAATAGCACCGAAAGAAAGCTGTATTAGTGACAAGAAAAGGAGGTAAAATTCATTTAGGTGGTAGGTTGTATGACTGAGCAATAAACCGTGAAAGCTGCAGTGGTCCGAATGGGAAACAAAGGCTCTGGTCCTTAAAGAGACTCCGTAACAAAAATTGCATCCTGTTTTTTATCATCCTACAAGTTCCAAAAGCTATTCTAATGTGTTCTGGCTTACTGCAGCACGTTCTACTATCACCATCTCTGTAATAAATCAACTTATCTCTCTCTTGTCAGACTTCTCAGCCTGTGTCTGGAAGGCTGCCAAGTTCTTCAGTGTTGTGGTTCTGTGATGCATCTCCCCCTCCAGGCCCCTCTATGCACACTGCCTGTGTGTTATTTATTTAGTGCAGCTTCTCTCTTCTCTCTTATCTTTTACAAGCTGGATAAATTCTCCTCTGAGCTGGCTGGGCTTTCACATACTGAGGAATTACATACAGGCAGAGCTGTCTGCACTCTGCAGGAAGAAACAGCCTGACACTTGAGTGGAAGATAGCTGCAGGGGGAAAGAAACACACAAATGATCTCTTGAGATTCAAAAGGAAGGGTGTATACAGCCTGCTTGTGTATGAATGTATTTTCTATGTGTGGACATGCTGTACATCATCCTACTTCCTGTTTTGGTGGCCATTTTGTTTGTTTATAAACAAACTTTTTAAAACTGTTTTTAACCACTTTTAATGCGGCGAGGAGCGGCAAAATTGTGACAGAGGGTAATAGGAGATGTCCCCTAACGCACTGGTATGTTTACTTTTGTGCGATTTTAACAATACAGATTCTCTTTAGGGGTTTTATGACTGCAGTCCTTAAGTGGTTAAAGTGTAACTGTCGGGCATAAAATCAGAAATCAATTCTTTATTTTTATCTGGTAAACAAGTAATAGGGATGCTAACCAGGCAATCCAAAAGTTAAAATCTCTATTACTTTTCTTGTTTAGAAATGATCATTCCCCAGTTTACATGACTCTTATTTGGTACGTTGCCACACAAAGGAAGTTGCAGAGCATGCTGGGTTGTCTTTTTTTTTTTTTTTTTTTTTTTTTTTTTTTGCTTCTGTACATTAGTTAAGTCTGAGGGGAAATAAGGAAGCAAAAAAAAAAAGACAACCCAGCATGCCCTGCAACTTCCTTTGTGCGGCAACGTACCAGGTAAAATGTGGAATGATCATTTATAAATAAGAAAACTAATAGAGATTTTAACTTTTGGATTGCCTGGTTAGCATCCCTATCACTTGTTTACCAGATAAAAATAAATCATTGATTTTTTTATTTTATGCCCGACAGTTACACTTTAACAAATCTGTCACCTGATTCTAATGATCACTTGTATCTTCACAAGTCTATCTACACAAGAAACCTGCAATCCATCCAGCTCACATCTGCAGCCTGTGTAACCGGACAGAGTGAGTGATGTTTTTAGCCAGGCTGCATTCATAGTATCTCCTGTATTTTGCTGAATTACACTTATAATCCTCATATTTTTGAGCTGACACCTGAAACAGTTAACTGCACACTTGGCCCAAAATCCAGGTCACACTTGCCTCCAAGACACAGACAGCCCTGGTTGGCTATTTCCACAGCTAATCAGTCTTCTCTAGGGAAGGCTAAACAGATTCCACAGGAAGTTTAGTCTGCATTGAGTGAAAATCCTCTTCCGCACAAAGGATCATGGAATTTCTTGGCTTGTTTTTGGATCAGGAAAATTTTTTTTAATTTTTTTTTTCTCCCAGGAAAACTGTGATTTATTTGGCTCTTTATATTGCTGCCAGATTACACAACTCTGTTCAAAATAACAACATTCTGATTCTTCAGCAAGCATTGCTTCTACATTGTCGCATATGGAAACTGCTGAAAAAAGTGTTCATTTTGGCACACGGCACAGCAAAATGTAGGGACTAGAACGCAATAATCTTTTAGTAAGGGACTGCAGTAAGCTGTAATTTGGTTGCTATGAGTTACTACACTTCATGAATGGCATTTTATTTTTTCAAGGGAGAACTAGAATATATTTTGTCGCTACAGCGCATCCAGTTCCTGTCCTGAAGGCGTTTCCTGTGTTTACTTCATGATAGAAGCTGTTGATCTGTGGAAGATGATGTTTGCATGTGTGAATAGATGATGCAGGCAGGCACTCCACCCTGTACTATTTGCTTTTCCAACACAATGAGCATTGCATAAAATTCTGCAGAGGTTGCCATGGCCCGAGGACAGAAGTAAATGTCATTTTCTGTAAATGTGCTGCGATTGTTCATAAAAATAGGTGTGAGAAAGAACTCTGCTAAGCAGTAAACTGATAACGTGACTTAAGGGTCAGTTCAGAAAAAAAAAATCCTGTCCTGTGAGAAATGTATCATCTGAAAGTGGAACTAAACTCACAACTTCCTCTCTGCTCTGAAAGATTAGCCACAGCATTAATAACCTTTATGGGAAAAAAATCTTCATTACAATTAATGTAAATCCTAAAAAACCCCGAAGCTTTTACCTAGATTCACTTTCCAGGGGGCACTGAAACTGTTAAGACTCAGCGTTTTATGTATGAGGAGAGAGCTTGCAGAGATCCCAGCAGAGCTGTCCTGCAGTGTATTCAACTACTGATAATACCTTTTTGATCTGGCTAAATAACACAACAGCAGTGAATTTCTAAGCAACTATACAGTATGTGAGATGAAGACTTTTTATTTTGTGCTGTGCAAGAGTTTGTGTCCTCTTTAAAGTGTAACTGCTGTTCTCACAGAGAGAACATTATTTCCGGGAAGCGTGGCAAGTTATACTAAAGTAGTTTACTTGTAATGCATCCAATCTAAATGGAATTTGGCCACATAACACATTCTTCCTGTGGTGTAGTTATTGGGGATGCGGAGGTTGCGAACGCACCGGCGCCCCTGGACTGGAGTGGCCCACTAGGGACTGTCCTACATCCTTATTAGCTTTTCATTGGTGCTATGCTGGTAATAAACTCCTCTGTATGTGTATTGAATAGTGGTATTTATTAACAAACTGTTCCCTTACTCTACTCTTTCACTGCAGCTGTCTTTGGTAGGTTTTGGGCTCCATATCAATAGAATGCTTGGGGCCCCATGAATAACTTGCACTGGGGCCCCAAGCTCTTTAGTTACGACACTGCATTCACCTATCCGTATATTCCAGCGTATAAGACGACCCCCCAACTTTTCCAGTTAAAATATAGAGTTTGGGATATACTCGCCGTATAAGACTACACCTCTTCCAAAGCACACTAAATAAATAATAATAAAAAAAAAAATCATATACTTTTGCTATGTGTGAACAGATACTGGTGCTGTACAGTGTATAACACCTATATAGGCGACTGACTGGCTGGATCAGTCACCTCTCCGTCTCCCTTAGCGGATTGGCCAGCTCTCCTTGTTTCCCTGTTTATCAGAGCTGTATGGAAGAATAGATTGCGCTGTGCCCATAAAACACACCTCTTTCAACTTCCGGCCCACCCTTGTAGCCTATTTACCTCCTTCTCTGCCTTTCAGATCTCACACATGTGCGCCTGCACTGCTTCACTACAGTCCTCAGCAGCAAGATCTGAGAGTCGGTAACAGGATAGGGTGTATCACCCGGCATCAATGACACCCAGCGTATAAGACAACCGCTGACTTTTCAGAAAATTTTCAAGGGTTAAAAAGTAGTCTTATATGCCAGAATATACTGTTTCCTCACTCAGCAACTGCTGCTCCTCTCTAGCAAGCTTTTCATTGGCTGCCATTTAACCAGAGGATTCACTTTGAACTCTTAACTCTATCCTACAAAGCTCTTTTTAGTCTTACTCCCCAGACATCTCCTCACTATCTTACAGATACCGCCCCAACTTACTGTTGTCTTTCATTAGAATCAAGACTTCCCTCAAGCTTCTCCCCTTCCACAGCGTGGGTAAATACTACAGGTCCTGTCAGTGTAGTGTGCACTCCTAAATGCCACACGATGAGGTCGTAGCGCGGCTGCGATACTCCACTAGCGTGGCTGCTATGATGGTAATGCGCTATGAGCTCTTCTCATGGCATTTAGGAGCGCAGGCTACGCTGGCTGTGCAAGATATGTTAAAGGGGAACTCCAGTGAAAATAATGTAATAAAAAAGTGCTTCATTTTTACAATAATTATATTTAAATGATTTAATCAGCGTTTGCCCATTGTAAAATATTTTAAATCCCTGATTTACATTCTGACATTTATTACATGGTGACATTTTTACTGTTGGCAGGTGATGTAGCTGCTGCATGTTTTTTTGGCAGTTGGAAACAGCTGTAAACCGCTATTTCCCACAATGCAGCAAGGTTCCCAGACAGGGAGGGGTTTCACCACAATATCAGTCATTCAGCGCCCCCGGATGGCCTGTTTATGAAAAGGAATAGATTTTGGGTGTAAAAGGGGGTATCAGCTACTGATTAGGATAAAGTTAAATTCTTGGTCGGAGTTTCTCTTTAAGTGCCCTTTTCTGCATCAAGCTGATTGTGTTTTTGAACTACGGCAAAACGCTGCAGATTTTCCCAAGTGTGACCCTCTCCCTAAGTTTACAAAGGCTACAGCATTTTTCTGAAACCAGTTTACAACAATGTGGCCTCCGTGAGGCCAGTTCCTATACTGAGCCCAAGGGATGAGCATAGTTTCATTTGTGTTCATTTATTGAGTAGTGTGTTTGCGAGGCAGATATGCAATTGTGGCCTTGCAGCGCAGGCTCCTCCAGTGAGTTCCAAAAAGTGCACTGTTTACATAGCTTGTGTAGGTTCATCTTTGCGCAGATCTCTGAGTGATCCTGTTTCCTCCCACATAGTGCAAGGATGTTATTCAGCTATATGACGTATCTAATGAGTTCTGAACTCTGTGAATGTTTGTCTTAGTTCCTAGTTTGTGTTTTTATATGCCTGTGGCAGAAACCAGACTCTTGTTGTCAGAGCCTGATGTCAATAGTTTTGCGTAGCTTGTGAAAGGCAGCTGAGTTTATACACGATGAAATTATGTGAAGCGTATGGTATCTTGTAGCAGCACAAGTTCAGGGCTTATTGATCTGCCGGGGATAATGTGCTGGAAAGTGATTGGCTGGTGTGGGTTTCTGCATAGTGATGCTGTGCACTGAATGGGTACATAATGTCCATTGCTGTCTGACTTTCACCCTGAGACAGTTGCAGTTGCTGATAGGAAATGAGTTGTGATGTCCTGTAGATTTGCTGACAGGAAGAGCTCTTGCATGCAAGGAATATTCTTGCTAAGCCAGCGTCATCTGACTGCATTCACTGATAATGCTACCAGAGACTGATTCAGTGGCTGACTTGTTTACACAAGCAAAGTAAACCTGTCATATGCCACATGCAGTCACACTCAGTACCATGTCTAAAAAGTACGCACAGCACATACCTCTGACGTCCCCAAATAGTGATCTTATGTGCAGGTCTGTGGAGTACCTGGAGTCAGGGAAAAAAATACTCTCAACTCCTAATTGAATTCTTATGCTGGGAATACAAGTTACGTTTTTTTTTTGCGAAGAATCGTTCCGATAGATGCCCTCGATGATAAAATTCCGCCATGTCCGATTTTCCGCTCGATTTTGTTCCGCTCAATTTCTCATAGAAGTGAATGGAAAAATGAGTGGAAGATAAGAGAATCAAGCAGAAAATCGATGGCTAATTACGCGAAAAACTTATCGTGTATTCCCAGCATTATGCTAGGTACACACTATACAATTTTATGTTAGATTTTCTGTTAGATTTACCTGCCAGATAGATAATTTCCAACATGTTGGAAATTATCTATCTAACCATCTATCTGCCGAGCAATTAGGCATTGTTCTACTCAGCAGGAGAGAACTAGAAGCCAATGCACCATAGATAATGACCAGTCTCTACCAGTACAGAAAATAATCTAACAGAAAATGTAACAGAACATTTGTATGGTGTGTACTAGGCATTACATTTACTGCCTTTTTATGACAAGGTTTTTAAGTTGGCCAAAAAAAGACTTAGTTTTGTGTTGGGGATTATCCATTTTATACTCTGCATTTTAATTCTGGAATAGTTTGTAGCAAATATTGCTTCTGTGGAAGACAAAATGGCTGACATTACTTAACACTCTTTTTCTGTATGGCACATTCCTGTGCAGCTGACGTGTCTATATCTCATGAATGTTTTTGTTTCAGGACGGTACGGGTTTGGATAAAGAGGGACAGTGGTCAGTTCTGGCCCAGTATATATCATGCCATGCCAGGTACGTTGCATGCCAATGTAGCAGTCAAGTTAAACAATGTTTTTTTTTTTTTTTTTTTTATAATATGATTGATGTGCTAATTAGCAGTACCTAGCTTTGTATGTATTTTCCTGTTATGCTTCATTTTGTGCTTCATTTTGCTTTGGTTGATTTTCCTATTCCACAGTTGAACACGTGGGACTAGATAAGTCTTCCACAAAACATAACGTTTAAAATAACCCCTGGCAAAGTGTTTGACATGAAAGCATCATTCCAACATAAAAGCGAACACCATAAAGAGCCAGGACAGACTGACACGTTTAATTTGTAGCCCTGCACTGCACCCCTGGAGCCCCATGATTTGTTTCCCTCAATTACAAACGTCCTGATTGTAAAACCTAGGCTTGCCCCCTCCACTTTCCTCACAGAGCAGCAGGAGAGAAAGGAATGGAGCTTGAGAGAGTTTTTATATTAGCATAGTCAGTTTGTGGGACTCTGAATGCGCAATGATGGATCTCACATTTAAATTAGGGTCTGTACTGTTTAATGTCCGAATGTTGTATTCATGATCAAACTGTAGCCATAGGTGTACAGTGTCAGTTGATTTCTTAAAAACAAATAAATAAAGCTGTGTTCATTTAATGGACTTGACGTTGCACTACATGGCTTTGGCGCATACATTGTTATGCTCTGTGATGCTGGCTTCATTTAGGCTTGGTTCTCACATAAATCTGTACATTCTGGTCCAATTCAGTCCAGTCCTGTCAGTTTTGCATCAGTTTTAACTGACTGGATTGGAACTGTACAATTTTTATGTGTGAACACAGCAAAAGAAACACATGCACAACTGACAGGACCTGAAATGTACAGATTTATGCGTGAACGCCGCCATAGAATCACACAAAACTGATCCCAACTGTCAAAAACAGGACAGGACTAGACACCATTTTTATGTGTGAACCTGGCCTTATGTTGCATTAGGGCACAGTGGGGCAGTGCAAAGTGCATGCCATACTGTAAGCGTTTGAACCGCACCATCGGCTCACTAATGCTATTAGACATTCCCTATGATGTGTGGTGTTCTTGAATCTGCTGCAATCTATATGGAAGTGTCTGGTCTTGGTAGGCATACACAATTTGCAATTTTTAATGAAGTAGATATTCAATTCAATAAGAATAAAAAAATTACTCAAACAATCTTTTAAAAACGCGAGTCTTTTCACTGTAAGATTAACGCATACCTGAAGCGAAAATAAAGTTATACACTTATCTCAGAAGATAAGTAGTGATAGTTACAGTAGATAATTCAGGATAGTCCAGTATCTTTTCTGATCTTCCTAGGCCCCTGCATTGCTGCTCTGGGACACTTTAAACAGGGCCATGGACTCTGAGTTGAGTCGGCGCAATTTTGGGTACCTGGAGTTGGAGTTGGTGGTTTCATAAATTGAGGAGTCGGCTGATTTTTGTACAAAATCCATAGCCCTGGTAAGTATTATACTAAGAATTCAGAGCTATTTTGGGTACCTGGAGTCAGAGTTGGAGGTTTCATAAATTGAGGAGTAGGAGTCGGATAATTTTTGTACCGACTCCACAGCCCTGTTTTTAAAATACTCAGCATTAATGTTGAATACTGCTCATGGCCCCTCTCTCCTCCGTGTATGAGCGCGGCACACTCCATAGGTGCAAGGTACGACCTTAGCAGTAGCACAGGGCCGCTCATGCACGCCTCTGCTGCCTGCGCTTGTACACAGAGGGGAGCGCGGCCTGGAAGAGGGTCCCGGATGCCAGTGGGAGGGGTCCTGGTGGATCAGGGAGGTCCTTGGAGAATCCATAGGCTTCCCTCTTTACTGGAGAAAGGCTATTTTTCTTTACCAGCCAGGAGCTGCGAGAGATCGCTGACTGCGTAGGTCTGTGTCTCATCAAGTGGTAAAAAAATTGGCAGTGTATTCATTTGTTTTACACAGATCTTTTCGGAAGTCTGAACGATATTGGCTGGTGCACTGCGTTTAAAGGATTGGTACTCCCCAATCAATTTCAAATCAGGGAAATGTCAATCATTTGCCTTATGGAGCATATATTTAATAGTGCAGTGGTCCTCAAACTAAGGCCCGCGGGCCGAATGCGGCCCCCTGAGGCATTTTTACCGGCCCCCCACACACAAAATGTATTACTAATAGATGCAGTCCGCTGCATCTTTAAATATTGGTGTTTACCATATAGAATTGCAGTGCTGGCACCACCCTTCCACATGGAAGCCAGCGAGCAGTCATTCGATGGCTTCCAATCCAATTCTGCATCAGGTGATACTGCTTTCCTATTGGATGACAGGTTGCTCCCTGAATATGCTTCACTGTCTGGCTAAAAGAGGTTTTTTACTATCTGCACATGCTGTATTGGGGGCATAATATCTGCTTTGGATGAATGGGAGACAAAAGGGCTGCAAGTGTAAACAGGTAATAGTTTACACTACCTAGGTTCTAAGTAATGTTTTCTACATCATATTATGTATACTCCGGCCCCCGTTAGTTTGAAGTATGTTGGCCCGGCCCTTAACCGAAAAAGTTTGGGGACCCCTTTAATAGTGTATCCCTAAATTTGTAATGCACAATATTCAATGCAGACAGCCCCAAGGCAGAAAAAAATGTTGTCATGGTAACCTGCACCTTTTGCACTTGCTACCAAGATGTACCAGTAATTCTTTAAATTTTACCTTAGACGGGAAGGCGTCCATTGCTGCAGTGTTTCGCAACATTATTCAGCATTTTACCCCTTTATTAATTCACTCTGTTGGCCAAGTACGCCCTATTGTGAGTAACTTCATTTCAAGTACCCCTTAACTCTTTCTTTTTTTATATATCAAAATTTAATTAAATTGACTATGACAAGTTCAAGTACCCCCTAAACCCATTTAAAGTGCCCCCCTGAGTACTGTATGCTGAGGTTGTAGGTGTTACAGAACCTTACTCATAGTCTGTCAGCCTGCATATCCCAGCATGCACTGAAAAGGTCCAGAACACTTCCGCTGCCACATTATTTGAGAATACGGGGCAAATAGGCCTGATGCACAAAATTGCGGTAATGCTTCCATGCACAGCAATATTACCCTTACTTCCGGCAACAAGTACCGCGAGTTATGCTATTAGCACGACCCGCGGTGCTTAAGTGGTGCGGCTGTTGCTATGGTAATGAGTCTTATGAATTGTAACGCTTGTTAGTAACACACATTGCCACAACAACAGTCGCGCTACTTGAGTACCGTGGGTCGTCCTAATAGCGTAACTTGTGGTACTTTGTGGTGGAAGTAAAGGTAATATTGCTGTGGGCTGTCTGTGCATGGCAGTATTACCGCAATTTTGTGCATCAACCCCATTGGGCCTTATTCATTTCACTTTTTCTCCTAAGTTTTTTTTCCTAGTTGATCTTGTCACACATTATCAATAAAATGCCTTTTAAGTCACCAGCAAACAAGAAAATACTCTGAATAATGTTGACAGTACTTTTTTTTTTACCTACTATTTGGTACTTTTTCAACAGCAGAGTGCTGGCAGTGTAAACAAAATATAAAAAAATGATCGCCTAGGAGAAAATGTGAATTGAGTAAGGACGAATATTTCCTGCACTACTTTATTTTCGGGCGTAGAACCAGGAACTCTCCTAGTTGCATTTATTTCAGTCTTGAGTTCAAGTAAACCTGTCTCCATCTGTTTATGGAATGAGACTCCAAGTGAAGCGATCAAGCTTTGTATTTTTCTTTGCTTTTCCAGTTTTAATGAAATGTTGGCCAGAACCAGTGTACCGTTAAACCCCAACCGCTTTCTTTTAAAGGGGTTCTTTCGCGAAAAAAGTAGGCAGTTAAAAAATGTGACAGATGACAGGTTTTGGGCCAGTCCATCTTTTTAAGAGGGATTCTCAGGGCTTTCTTTGTTTTCAACAGCATTTCCTGAACAGCAGTTTAACTGCCAAAATAGCAAGATACCAGCCGGCCTCCCTAATCACTTGCACACTATTATGTCAGTTAGATTTTGCAACTGTTGTTCAGGAAATGCTGTTGAAAACAAAGAAAGCCCTGAGAATCCCCCTTAAAAAGATGGACTGGCCCAAAACCTGTCATCTGTCACATTTTTTAACTGCCTACTTTTTTCGCGAAAGAACCCCTTTAAAACGTGACAATTTTTACTCTAAAAATGCAGCTAAAGCAGGAAGATAATAGGGCAAGATTGAGAACTGTTGTGCCTTGTGAAATATAGCAGTACCTGAGCCTCCTGTACTTGTGCTGGAGGGAGAATTGTTAATATTGCAATGATAACACTACTATAGTTCCTCTTGTATTCTACTGGTTCCTGTTTTTTTTTCTTAGTACTGCTGTGTATATATTTTATGTTGGCCTTGTATGTCCTGCACTATTTTCATTTAATTCTGATTAATGCTTCCTGCGTTCTGATGCGTTCCTAAAACTTAGATTCTGGTTTCTGTTTCCTGTGGTGGCTTAGTGGTAAGCAGTGTTGTCTTGTAATATTAGTATTCTGGGCTTAATTTTTAATGTAAGGACATATCATGGGCGCTGTTTTCCTAACCTACTCATGTTTGCTTACAGATGTTGAAATTTCTTCTCAGGGTCTGAAATTATATTTGCAGTAGTCACTTAAATGGTTACAAGGCAGATACTGACATGAGATATTTGTGCCTAGCACAAAAAAAAAATCCCCTAAACAAATAAAGTGCTTGCTTGCAGGCCTTTTCAGACTGGACAATGTGTCTTGTTGGTTGCTATGCGCTGTAACACCACCTTATCTCTCCTGCAGTTGTTAAAACCATATCCGCAGAGTACTAAGTACCAAGAGTAGTCTGTTTCGGTTCTAATGATAGCATAAATCCCCTCTTACAAATCGTCTGTTAAAGTGCAACTAAACTCAGAATTTCCTCTGCTCTAAAAGACTAGCAACAGCATAATAATCTTTTTTTTTGTTTTTTTGTTATTCAAATTTTTATTGAGAAGTAAAAGCTTAGAACAATATAAACTGCACAGATTGACAAACAGTATACATAGTAAGCCAACAGTATCTAATAAAAATAAAGAAAATATAAAAAATATCTAGTGCAGGGAAACACCAGGGAATCTGAATTAGTATAGACAATATAACAAATTAAAACTGGAATGATGGTAGGAATTACTAATTTCCCAATCATCCAACCAAACCCTTTGTAGATAGCCCTGGAATGTATCAATTATCAAATAACCTCAAAAACTTTTTTAATTATTTCTAAGACAGATACCCAAAGAAGGTAAAGAGAAAAGAGAAGAGAAGCAGAAAAGAGAAAGAGAAAGGATAGAAGAAAAAAGAGCGAGACGAGTGTCTGGGTTATGTCCTTAGTTAGAAGGTCGTGGAGATTGTAGAGGCCCACAATGCATAGATCCCAAATTCAGGTCTTACTATACCCTACTCAGCTTACAAACAGAGGAGATCGTTCCCAGATCTTATTAAAGAGACTCTGTAACATCAAAAACGTCCCCTGGGGGGTACTCACCTCTTGTGGGGGAAGCCTCAGGATCCTAATGAGGCTTCCCACGCCGTCCTCTGTCCCACGGAGGTCTCGCTGCAGCCCTCCGAACAGCCGGCGACAGGCCCGACTGTTCAATTCAATATTTACCTTTGCAGGCTCCAGCGGGGGCGCTGTGGCTGCTTTCGCTCCGAAGGAGGCGGAAATACCCGATCTCAGTCGGGTCCGCTCTACTGCGCAGGCGCCGGAGACTTGCGCCTGCGCAGTAGAGCGGACCCGACGGCGATCGGGTATTTCCGCCTCCTTCGGAGCCGACAGCCACCAGAGCGCCTGCGCAGGAGCCAGGAAGGTAAATATTACGTCACCGCTGTACGGAGGGCTACAGCGAGACCCCCGAGGGACGGCAGACGGTGTGGGAAGCCTCATTAGGATCCTGAGGCTTCCCCCATCCGAGGTGAGTACCCCCCAGGGGACGTTTTGTCGTTACAGATTCTCTTTAAATCTGTGAATAGAGTCCGATAATTGAGCTGTAAGATATTCTAATTTATAAACATAGGCCACTCTGGCCAAAAACTCTTGTTTAGAAGGACAGGTGGTCTTTTTCCAATGTAAAGCTATCAAACATCTAGCAGCTGTTAGAAAATGATTCACTAATCTTTGGGTATGCGTTCTGATTTTAGAGACTGGTTTGCCCAAAGCGCATATCCAAGGATCTTTCGGAATCTCTATATCTATCTGGGAGTGAATAGTGTCAATAATCATAGACCAATAACTCTGAATCTTTGGGCAATCCCAGGATAAGTGAAACAGAACCAATTTGGCCGCAGCCACGCCAACATAACGGAGACACATTAGGATAGCATTTATGCAGCCGTTCACTTCTGTACCATAACATTAATATCTTATAAATATTCTCTTTAGTTGTAACACATAGCGAAGTTTTAGCAATATTACACCATATTTTTTCCCACTGCTGAAATGGGGTGTTTGTTTTGCAAGCCGTGTCCCAGTATCTCATGTAACTTAATTCAAAATCTGACAAACCCTTAACTGGGCGGTTAATCCATGTATAGAGCTGTGATATAATTCCTTTAGATGTAGGACCCATCTCCCAAATTCTATCTAAATCAGTTTTTGCAGGGAAAGTCAATGTTGGAGAAAGTGAGTATAAAAAACTTCGGCTCTGAAGGTATTGCAGGAAATGTGAGTCCGACAAGTTTAACCGCTCCTTCAAAACTTCGAATGAGTACAATCACTTAGTAAAGGGATCCAGGATGTCCTCAATCCATAGAACTTGATTGATTTTCCATTGAGAAAAGAAGAGTTCTGGGATTCCAGGCGGAAATTGTGGATTGCCAAACAATGGTTGAAGACTTGAATCTTTAGAAAATAGGGTCAATGATCTGTGTAAATGTTTCCAGAGCTTTAGATTAGCAGTAATTGAGGTAAGTATTTTAGTACTGGAAGGAACAATACTGTTTGTAGACATTAAATCTGAGCTAGGGTGCCAGGGTGAAAATTGCAAAAATTCTATTTTTGCCCATGAGGCATGAGGAGTCTTAGAACCCCATGCTAACATCTGCCTGAGCTGGCAAGCTATGTAATAGTTATAAATATTTGGAATAGACCCCCAAACTGCCTTTGAAGCATAAGCATACCCCTAGCTATCCTTGGGGGTCTGTGGTTCCAAATAAAGTGAAAGAGCTTCTTTTGTAGGGGAACAAAAAAAGAGCGTGGAAGCCATAAAGGCATAACAGACATTAGATATCCCAATTTAGGCAGAGAATTCATCTTAAATGATGTCATTCGTCCCACCCATGAAATTGGATAAGTATCCCATTTCGAGAGATCCCTGCTAATCCTCTGAATTGTTGGTGTAATATTCAAATGTACCGCCTCCTTAGTGTTTCGAGGTATAAGTACCCCCAGATATTTTAGGGTATTTGACTGGATTCTATAAGCGTATTTGTCACTCAGTATAGTGCACTCTAAAAGAGACAGGTAAAAAGGAAGGATTTCTGATTTTGAGTTATTAATTTTATAATTGGAATAACGGCCAAACTCTTGTAATTCCTTCTGCAACACCGGTAGAGAAAGCATGGGTCTAGACAATGTCAAAAAGAACATCGTCTGCAAATAACGATAATTTATAGCTAGAATCCCCATGCTCTATGCCCGTTATATCAAGGTTGCCCCTTATCCTAGCAGCCAAAGGTTCTATGGATAATGCAAATAATAAAGGGGACAAGGGGCAACCCTGACGGGTACCATTTAAAATAGAAAAATAATCATGTGGATTTGAGTAAGGTATTTTTAAAGCTACTTTTGGAGAGGAATACAACTTGAATATCACATTCAGAAATATTCCAGAGAATCCCATCTGTGAGAGACATTGATACAGAAGCAAAGGCCAACTGAAGTGGTCAAAAGCCTTCTCTGCATCAAGGCTAAGCAGTACTGAAGGTATATGGCTATGATTAATTAAATCCACTATGTTAAATGCTCTCCTAACAATATCCCCCGCATACCTCCCCCTAATAAATCCAACCTGGTCCGGATGGACAACGAAGGCATAAGAGGTGATAGCCTGTTTGCGAGAATTTTAGTAAATAACTTCAGGTCCAAGCATAATAACCTTTATGGACAAAACATTTCTTCATTTCAGTTTATGGAAATACTAAAAAAAAAAGAAAGTTTAGAACTTGGTTTCACTTTTCAGGTAGCACTGAAGAGGTTAAGCCTCTTTACTGTATGGGGAGAGAGTCTATTCACAGCTGCTGATAAGAACTAATTAAACATGTTAATCTTGGTAAACAAAAACAGAAACAGAGCAGGGAATTTCTTCAGTAAGGGCTAGTGCACACCGAGCGGCTTTTCAGACGTTTTTGCAGCCACTTGCGGCTGCGTATACGCTTGGTCAATGTATTTCAATGGGGTGGGTCACACCAGAGCGGGAGGTGTTTTGCAGAAACGCATACTCCCGGGGTGAGGCATTTTTTGGATTGCGGAGGCGTTTCTGCCTCCAATGTTAAGTATAGGAAAAATGCAAACCGCTCTGAAAAACGGCAGATCAGAGCGGTTTGCCAGGCGGTTTTGTTACAGAAGCTGTTCAGTAACAGCTTTACTGTAACAATATATGAAATATGCTACACTGAAATCTGCAGCAGCAAAACGCTAGCAAAACGCCTCATAAAAATAAAAAAAAGCATTTAAAAATCTGCTAGCGTTTTGCGGATCTGCTAGCGGGTTTTGGTGTGCACCAGGCTTAACTGTGTGGAATAAATACTTTTTTCATTGTGTGCTGTGCAAGAGTTTAGCTCCTCTTTGAAGCTCCTCCTCCTTGCCCTCAAATTTTTTTTGCCGCATCTACTCAAGCACTATGTACATAATACACCTTCTCTGGGCTGTCTGGTCACAACCTATTAATTTTGAATTACTACCCTATTACACCACAGAGCCCCCAATAAATTAGTATTCTTATGTATTACAATTAAAACTTGAAATACCTTTTGTTTTAGAGATCTTCAGAGCTGTGTGTGTGTGTGTGTGTGTGTGTGTGTGTGTATTGCTCCCTTCTTGTTTTTCCCCCCTTCCACTGCCTGCATTGTCCTCCTGTAATCATCCCTGTGGAAGAGGGGTTGAGTGGCAGTTCAGCAACACCCCCTTCAGAGTTTTGATTGAGAGTTGTGATGAGTGGCAGCTCTGCCACACCTTTCCCCACCAGAAGTAATAGCACATTTACCCAAGTGGGAGAAGAGGACTAGCAGTAGCACAGATTATGTGACCATGTTGCTGAGGACTGAATTTCATGGTATGTAGTGTGTCCAAATACATGATATGAATTTCACTTTATTATAAGGGAGGGACTGTGGGGTGGAAAATTTGAGGGTGGAGCAGAGCTTTTAAAAGAGTTTTTAGTGCAGGATTTCTGATACCTGTGTTTTGGCCAAATTATGAGAACTGACGACCCCTGCTGTGGCTGGGCACCCTAGGGTGGGAGGTACAGTATAGGCTGGCAGTGATCATAATGAGATCCTTTGTGTTAGTAATGTCACTACATGTTCATATCTTTCAGCTCCATGTTCATGTATGTCTTTTAACCCGGAAACCCGGAGGCTGTCCATAGGTCTAGACAATGGTACAATTTCAGTAAGTACAAAGCAGATCCTGCTTTTCTTTAATGTCGGCTATGTTGATGGGAATGTATAGTATACTTTAATATAACCTCTAATGCTTTAAAAGGTGTGTAACATGGCTGCTCTCTGTCTTAAAGGGAACCTAACGCGAGAGGGATGTAGAAGCTGCCATATATATTTCCTTTTAAACAATGCATATTGCCTTGCTGTCCTGCTGATCCTCAGCCTCTGATACTTATAGCCATGGACCCTAAACAAGCATGCAGATCAAGTGTTCTGACTGACGTCTGACTGGATTAGCTGCTTGTTTCAGGTATGTAATTCAGACAATATTGCAGCCAAATAGATCAGCAGGATATCCTGGCAACTGGTATTGCTTAAAAGAAAATGAATATGGAAACCTCGCTTTAGTTTCCCTGAGATGGGGCCACAACAAAAAAAAAAATACATACCTGGGGCCTACTCCAGCCCCCTCCGGTCTGATCAGTCCCATGCCGTCTTCTTCTGACTTCCCGTTGGCCCGCAATTGGAGCCGGAAAATCTTCCGGCCCAGGGCCAACTGCGCATGCGCGGCCTGGCCCGCACGATCCCGCCGCGTTTACGCTGCTGGGAGCGTTCTACACCTGCGCAGTACTACTACTAGTACTACTGCGCAGGTGCAAAAGGTTCCAGGCGACGGGAGCAAGATGGATGAATGCGCCAGGCCGGCCTGTGCCGACTGACCCAGACCGAAGGATTTTCCGGGGCCAGTTGCAGGCGAACGGGGAGTCAGAAAGCGGCGTGGGAGCGATCAGGGCTGGAGGAAGCCCCAGGTATGTATGTTTTTTTTTGTTGTTGTTGTGGCCCCATCTTAGTTACACTTTAAATATTAACTTGTAGAACAACATTTTAACTAACAGTAAAAAAAAAAAGGGGTGGGGCTGTAATGTACCAGTTAGTGCAGTTGTGAACATGCCTAGCAATACTTCAGTGAAATTAACTGAAAACCAATGACCAATGTAATCTCCCTTTATGCTCCTTATTGAGGCTGCTTGGCTTTTACTTATTGTAAAGTCCAGTTGTAGCCCACCAGGAGATCTGGCAAGGACTTTTTACTTGTCAGGTGCCAATGTGATAAGATGGTCATTGCTGTGCACTTTGCCTGTAAGTATATATATATATATATATATATATATATATATATATATCTCTATCTCATTTGTCTCGGTATACCTTTAACATTCCTAGCGGTAACCCTGAGCTATGGTTGACGTGGAAAAACGCAGCTCAGAGCGGTAACCCTGACCTACACTCGGGGTAGCCGCCGGAGGCTCTATGCAGAGCAATGCAGGCAGCGGACGTTTCAACTTGCCTCCCAGGGGATTGTGACGTCGGGCGCCATTCTTCTTCCGTTCCTCTGAGGCTCTGCTTCCCCCTGGTGAGATCGCAGTCTGACGTCATGACGTCAGCTGGCAATCTCACTTTAGGGTTACAGTACCATCCGGAGGACGGAGGGAAAACTGCAGTGCTGGAGTCTAGAGAGGTAAGTGCTGGGTTTTATACATACCTGGGGCTTCCTCCAACCCCATCCTCACGAATCACTCCCACGCCACCATCCTCCGCCTTCTCCAGCTCCAGTACTGGGTCCCGTCACTTCAGCCAGTCGGAGCCAGTTTGATGCAAGAGAAGTGCGCTCTTTACATATCTCTCCTGCGGCTGGCGGAGGCTTCCCTCTGCGTCCTCCGGTCCCCGTTGCCAAGCGCAGACCCTCCATAAATTACAAACTGGGCATTGTCAGTAATGTGATCGGGGGCCGCGCTCCTCTTCAATCATGTGCGCATCTGTTCTGCTCCTGCGCAAGTATGGCTATGTCTGCACAGTGAGCCAGAGACGCACATGCTTACTGCACAGGAGCAGCCATACTCGCATGGCCCTGCTTCAGTAACAGGAGTGCCACATAAACGGGGAATGGGATCGGATCTGCAACAGTCTAATATGCAAACCCAACCAGGCTTAGTACCCAACCAAGTAACTACACATGTCAAGTTTCATTGTAAACCAGCAGATTTTATTTCCTAATAGCAATAGTAAATTGTTGGTTCACCTATCCCTTAAAGATTTATCAATATGATCACTGTAATAAATATTCAGTTTGAAAGCTCACAGGAGTGAAATGTCTCACATTGTGCGTGTTAAGCTGGTCATACATCACTGGCCATACATCACTTAATATATGGCCAGATTGACCATTAGATAGATCCCACTTGGATCAAATCTGATCAGAGAGGGATCTATTGGCTGGCCACACACTGCACAGTGATTTCCAGTAGATTTCAGCAGGAAATCTATTGGAAACCATCCTCGTCCGGACTGCCCCCAAGTGTAAATACCCGGCAGTGCTCAGTGTAACGTCTCACCTCTCTGCAGGTATGACTACTGGCCTCCTCTGGAGTTCAGCATCACTGAGAGCGCCTGTACCATGTGGCTTGGAACATGTGATGTCACAACCTGTGCCGCCATCACGTGGAACAGGCGCTCGCGGCGATGGAGGTTACCAGAGGACGACAGGAGTCATACTGGTGGAGAGACTTCACGACGGGGGCACATTATACACTTGGGGAGACACTGGCCCTGGGTCGGTGGACGCAATATCAAACGCTGTTACCGCTGCCCACCCGATCGAGCCTTTGTGACTGAGATTTTTACGCCATTCCTGATCGATCCTTTCGGCCAGTAATCGATTGAATCACCAGGCAGGCATGTTGTGGCACCAAATCTCTTCCAAATGGAGACAGTTATTGAATCGGAAAGTCGATTGGACTGAGTAATGTATGGGTACCCTTACACACTTTTAAAATGGACCTGAACTCAGAACTTCCTATACACCACTGATACACAAAAGCATAATAACCTTTAAAGAAAAACATTTCTTTGTTACAGCTGATACAAATCCTGCACTAAAGCTGCAGTGTCTCTACCTCCTGCTTTCATATTGGAAGCAAACATATTGTTAACATCCTGTGCTTTCAAATAAGCTTATCGGCCGTGGCAGTCAGATGGCATAGAGAGGGAGATGACATTGCAACTTGTGATTAGTCACAGATGGGGTAATTAGACAGGCTGAACTCTACTAGGTTACCTGATCCGGGGGGCTGAGCGGATCAGATAGCCGCAAAAACCGCCGCTCCGGTGGACCGCAATGGCCCACTTTCACTTTGGTGACCTCAGGGTCACGAAGTTACAATGGGAGACAGTGTGTCTCTCATAGCGTGCAGGGAGGCGGGGGAGCGGCAGGGGGCATGGCCAGAGAGACTTTGCAGGAACGGCCCTTGCTGGCGTTTTTGAACATGGAATCCCTCTCCCTGTGTTTATTTCAGAGATGGCGACAAATATGGTCGCTAATCTCGGGGGGCTATAGTGCGGCTTTGGGGGGCAGAGAGTGGCGGTGGAGACACACAGGCATGTTATGAGGCAGAGAAGATGCCTCTGTATCCCATCTGCTCACCTCTGGTTCTCTTTAAAAAGAACCCGAGGTGGGTTCTTAGAATCCTATTTGCATACAGAGGCTGGGTGTACATTTAATGCCCAGCCTCTGTTGCTATACTGTCTCCTCCAGTCTCCCCCCTGCTCTCTGCTATGCCCCCCAAACTAAACCGCCATGCTAGTGACACACAGCAGCGTGTCGCCAGCAGGGTGTTTACATGTGCAGTGTCACTCTCGCCTCCTGTATTGCGCCGCTCCTTGCCCGCATCCCTTCCCTCCAATCAGCGGGGAGGGAAAGGACGTGGGCGGGGAGCGGTGCAATACAGGAGGCGGGGGAGCGGCGAGAGTGACACTGCACATGTAAACAGCCTGCTGGCGACACGCTGCTGTGTGTCACTAGCACGGCGGTTTAGTTTGGGGGGCATAGCAGAGAGCAGGGAGGAGACTGGAGGAGACAGTAGAGCAACAGAGGCTGGGCATTACATGCAGACCCAGCCTCTGTATGCAAATAGGATTCTAACAACCCACCTCGGGTTCTCTATAACAAGAAATAAATTTGGCAACCTTCATATCCCTCTCGCTTCAGTTGTCCTTTAATAATCCCAGCTATTGCATAACTATTATGCACCATCCCTTATTTATTTCCTATCCCTGCATTGTGCCAGCTTCTGCTTGACCTGGAATCCTCGCTTATGAATGTAAACGGATGCCTTTGTGCCGCAGATTGCATCTCTCTGCAGTGCTGCATTTCTTACCATATGGTCTTTGTACTCTTGACATTAAGAGGGGTGGAAGACGTGCAGCGGCTCAGTAAACAGGCTGGCTACCTCCTTTTCCTGAGCTTCACGTCTCATCCTATTTTATCTTTTCTTCCCTTTTATTTCTGCGTATCGTACATTTGTTCCAGCACTGGAAGAGTCATGGAAGAAACTGTTTAAATTTAAAGCAGTAGGATTAGCCATACTATTCCAGGGGAAAAAAACATGTATTGGACTGTCCATGTTTTGATTTCATTGAATGTTATATAGTAAATGAAGAGAATTCTGTTCCTGGTGGGAACCATGTCTATTGCCCACAGTTTAGGCTAAATCCGGACATCATTTCTGCCCTTTACTTTTTTCTTTTCTCCTCCAATCGCTGAGTCACCTCAGCCTTGCTTGTAAACACAAGTGAGCAGGGGATAGTGTTTCAGATAAGCAGCTGGCAGGGAAATAAAGGGAAGAGGAGGAATATATTATAGATAAAAAGAACCCCCAGCATGCAACTGTTTGGCACTGACTACTAAAGGGCCAGTGCTCCTTAAAGAGAACCCGAGGTGGGTTTGAAGAATATTATCTGCATACAGTAGATGGATCTGCCTATACAGCCCAGCCTCTGTTGCTATCCCAAACCCCCCTAAGGTCCCCCTGCACTCTACAATCCCTCATAAATCCCAGCCACGCTGCTGACAAACAGCTTGTCAGAGCTGGCTGTGTTTATCTCTATAGTGTCAGTCTGCTGCTCTCCCCGCCTCCTGCAGAACTCCGGTCCCCGCCTGCATCCCTTCCCTCCCTGCTGATTGGAGGGAAGGGACAGGGGCAGGGACCGGAGCTATGCAGGAGGCGGGGGAGCAGCTGAGACTGACACTACAGATGTAAACACAGCCTCACAGCACGGTTGTGATTTATGAGGGATTGCAGAGTGCAGGGGGACCTTAGTGGGGTTTGGGATAGCAACAGAGGCTGGGCTGTATAGGCAGATCCAGCCTCTGTATGCAGATAACATTCTTTAAACACACCTCGGGTTCTCTTTAAGTATGTGATAACTCCAAATCATAACTGCATAAAAAGTTTTGAATGCAGGATTAGCATCATTATAACTTAATACATTCAGACCAGTTGCTGTTGAAATTTGATATTTATGGTGACAATCCCACTTTAAGCTTCATCTTTGCTTTTTCTTAATCTCCTGGGAAAACTGTTTATATTACAGTGATTTTTTACAAGCTTTATAACAGGCTCTGCTTCTGTAGAGGCTGAAAAATGTCGGATAACGTTTAGCAGCAATAAACTATAAAATAACATAGATAGCACTAATACGTGTTCTATTTGTTCTTTACAAGCTGAATGTTACATTTTAAAGTGGGATAAAACTGACATAATAATTAATAAAAATGTGTCTTCCTACTTTTTATTACCCATACAGTTATCATATTTGCTTTTGTGCACAGGTCATATCGTCTTCTTACAAAGTACAAGTTCCCAAAGTACAGTTTATCTACACTGAAAGCTGCCATTGCATTTTACTGCATAGCTGCTGTATTTATATATTAACACCTATCTAGTGATCACTTCTCAGCTCTCTGCTTCTACAGCAAAGAGCTTCTTTTCAGCAAGCTGCTGGCGGTATACTAATTGTAGCAGACAAAGGAATGTAAACAAAAGATAATGTTATTACCTCTTCAGATGTGGCCAGAATCTGCTCACTGAAGCAAGATTTTCACTGCAGAACAAAGTGCTGTGTTTAAATATTTGTCCTGCTACAGTTTTTTTGTGATAGTACATGCTGTAACTAATATTTTAGAGCAAAAACGAAATGCCACTTTAAAGGGAAACTCTAACTTTAAGACTCACAAAGTATTGAGTGCAGATCTGCATTAATGACATATCTCAATTCAGATTTGTTTCTATTTGCACATAAAACACAGATGTTCCATGAGGATTCTGTCTGAAATGGGCAGACAGAAGTGTCAGTGTTGTGGACTATTGCTAATGTTAAAAATGAGTAACAGTGGCACCTGCTCAGTTTTGTTACTTAGCAAGTTGGGTATTTATAGGTAATGTGCCACCTGCCAGAGCACTGTTGCCATTGTTCCATTGATGATCATTTGGAGATTTGTTGTCTTTTTGGGAATAATTGGCTACAAATTCCAATTTTTTTTTACACAAAAGACTTGTGTAGCAGCCATCTATAATTGTGGCCATTTTATGATAAAAGTGGAATTTACCTTTAAAATCCAACTGTGGGCAGAATGTTGACATGAAACACCATTTATATGCCTCTACACCAGGGGTCCCCAAACGTTTTGGATCGAGGGCCGGGTCAACATACTTCAGACTACTGGGGGGCCGGAGTATACATAAAATTACGTATAAGTCTTTGCGGGTCAGACAGTGAAGCATACCCAGGTGACAACCTGCAATGGACAGCAGTGTCACCTGATGTGGAATTTGATTGGAAACCAGCGAATTACTGCTTTCTGGCTTCCATGTGGATGGGTGGTGCCAGCACTGCTATTCTATATGCAAACCACCAATATTTAAAGATGTAGCTGACCGCATCTATAAGTAATACATTTTGTATGTGGGGGCCAGTAAAAAAGCCTCAGGGGGCCGCATTCGGCCCGCGGGCCTTAGTTTGAGGACCACTGCTCTACACCCTCTCAAAATAAGAAACCATTTTTATAGAATATTTCTAATAACCCATCCTACCTAATAAAACCAAAGAGTGTGTGTGTGTGTGTGTCTGTCGGGGGTACTGCACATTTGCCACACAGACAGCCGTTGGGACAGGAGCAAGATGGGCCAGGGGGCCGGGCGTGTGGGCTGGCGTGAGCGCGTGGCGTGCTACAGGCGCGCGGTGATGACAGACCTAGAACGGGCTGAGGTCACTAGTTTAATATAATCAGTGAGGTATTGCAACACAAACAGCGGCGTAGCAATAGTGGGTGCAGAGGTAGCGACCGCATCGGGGCTCTTGAGCCAGAGGGACCCCGAAGGGTCCACCCTCTATCACAGTATTATCTCTCTATTGATCCTGTGTTGGTAATAATCCCTTCTATAGATGCTTTGAATAGTCGTAATCCTTAACACACTGTTCCCCATCCCCTCCTTACACCTCTGACACTGTTGTAGCCATTGGCAGGTTTTGGTGCGCCATATCAATTGTTATTTATAGAGTGCTTGGGGGGCCCCATGTAAAACTTGCACCGGGGCCCACAGCTCCTTAGCTACGCCACTGAACACAAAATACCAAGTCTCATGGCCTTCATTTTCATTTGTTGGGGTAGCAAAATCCACCTACACTCCAAAACTTATTATTATTATTAATATTATTATTATTTACATTTATATTGCGCTGACATCTTCCACGGCGCTGTACAGAATATATTGTCTTGTCACTAACTATCCCTCAGAGGGGCTTACAATATAATACCTATGATAGTTATATGTCTATGTATGTATTGCGTAGTGCCCAGAGGAAACCCACACAAAATGAGGAGAACATGCAAACTCTGTGCAGATAGTGCCCTGCCTGGGATTTGAACCAGGACCCAGTATTGCAAGGTGAGAGCACTAACCACTACGCCACTGTGCTGCCCACATACACACACTTTGCAAGTGGGCTCTCCCCAGTTGTTGTGTGTTACGAAAAGAAAGTGGAGGGGGATTGTGGTCTACTCAAAAAGTCCACTGCACCCCAGTCCATTATAATGCAAGAATTATTTAAGGCAAACTGGACAAATGACACACAGAGCATCAGTAAGAATGACTGCTCAGCCACGGAAAAGCTGACATGTTTCCAACCCTGTGCTCTGAGCTCTGATCTGAAGTGTTTAAGGGAATTTATGGTGTTGCAGTTTACTCACCCTAAAAAAAAAAAATCACCTCTCATGCCCATTTAATTTCTCCAAGGGTTAAGAGTCCATATATATTAAATGTGTTAAAAGAAAAAAAAAAACCCATACCTATATGGCACATAATTTTTACATTTTAAGCTCTTTCATTAAAATCCAGCATTGCAACACACCTCTATTTTTCAGAATCCTTTTCTTCCGCTCCACCTGTTTTTTTTCTTTCCTCCTTTTTTGTAGAAAAGTGCTCCAAAGTCCCCACTCGCCACAATCCCCACTGCAACTGAGTGTATTTGAATTTCACACTGGGAGTTCCCATTGGTCCACTTGCCTGGATCTATGACAGCCCTCACTGGCAAGTTCAAGTAAGGCCAGGTAGCTACTCAGCGAACCAATGAGAATTTTAATAATACATATGTTGGTACTCTTATTTTCATTTTTGAACATTATTAAAGTATTGTCATCTGTGCTATTATTATTCACAGATTGGGAAAGCAGCTCTAGCAGCTAATACCTTTACACTGGTGCTGTATAAAACCCCTTATTAACCCTTCCCCCCCTTATATCTCACACCATGCATACTCTGGCATGCCTATTTCTGACTGATCCTACAGATGTCTGCACAGAGTATCCTCAGAATACCTCAGTCCCCCTGTGGTACCCGGCCTTATTTAGCCATGTTAAGCATTCCTTTTAGTCTCATTGACCTTAACAGCAAAAGTCAATAATATCTGGCCTTAGTCGAAGATAGATAAGAAAGACAAAGCACATACCAAGCCAGCGTGAATAACCGTGTCATGTCCGTTGTATAAGGAATTTGTGACAAAGAAAACAGGTTTTTACCTTGCAGCTCTGGTGTCCCGGATTAGAGTCCTGTCAGAGAGGCTCTCTATGGACTCTGTAAATTCTTCCCATGTTTCTGTTGGTTTCATTTGGGTGCTGCAGTTACCTTACATCCTGCTGGTACATCCTTAAAACCGTCTGGTAGGTTAATTGGGATCTAACCAGGAAATGGCCCCAGACTGCAGTAGGGATATCAGATAGTGACATCTTCAAGGGGGAGATGTGATTGGGTTCATGTAAAGTCTTGTGTGCACAATAGAAACATAGTAAACAATGACATGAAACCATAAAATACTGTGTAAGGGCCTGAGCCTACTAACGCAGTTGTTCGCAGTTATGTCCGCTTTTCAGAAACACATTAATGTTACAGATGCTGAAAAGCGGACACAACTGCGTTAATGGGCTCAGGCCCTAAGTGACCGGGAGCTCTCCATTTCAGCTACCATAGGGGCTCTAAGAACGTGCGTGCCCAACAGGGCAATTTCTAGGCTAAATTGCACCCAGGACAAGGATGTAAAAATTGCGCCCCCACACCCCCGTGGACTCGCGAACCCTTACTCTTTAGGGACAGTCACACACAGGCCCGTTTCTAGGCCCGGGGCGCTGTTGGGAGCTGGTGGGAGGTGGGCGCTGTAATGGAGGGGGGAGCCGGAGCCGCGGGGAGGGCAGCCCGACCTCTCCCTCCCTCTCCTGGGCCGCCCTCCATGCTCCCTCCTCAGATGCAGAGCGAGCAGCCAGGGAGGAAGCACTGTATACAACATACCTCTCTGCGTTCCAAGCGCTGCTCTCTCGCCGCCGGTCTCTTCCTCTCTGCCTATATGATGATACACACACTGCTTCCGGAAGCAGCGTGTGTATCATCATATAGGCAGAGAGGAAGAGACCGGCGGCGAGAGAGCAGCGCTTGGAACGCAGAGAGGTATGTTGTATACAGTGCTTCCTCCCTGGCTGCTCGCTCTGCATCTGAGGGGGGAGCATGGAGGGCGGCCCAGGAGAGGGAGGGAGAGGTTGGGCTGCCCTCCCCGCGGGTCCGGCTCCCCCCCTCCATTATGGGGGACAGCTACCTATCTAACCTACCCTGGGGGGCACCTACCTAATCTAACCTACGCTGGGGGGCAGCTACCTAATCTAACCTATACTGGGGGGCAGCTACCTAATCTAACCTACACTGGGGAGCAGCTACCTATCTAACCTACGCTGGGGGCACTTATCTAACCTGTATTGTGGGGCACCTACCTAGCTAGCCTATACAGGTGGCAACTATACTGGCTACCTATATTGCAGGCACCTACCTAAATAACCTATACTGGGGGCACCTACTTATCTAACCTATGCTGGGGGCAACTATTATGGCTACCTATATTAGAGGCACCCACCTAGCTAACCTGTACTGGGGCACCTACCTATCTAAGTTATACCGGGGGCGCCTGCCTATCTAACCTATACTGGGGGCAACTATATTGGCTACCTATACTGGAGGAACCTACCTGGCTAACCTATAGCGGGGGCAACTATACTGGCTCACCTATGCTTGGCTACCTATACTGGGGTACCTATTCTTGGCTACCTATACTGGGGGGACCTATACTAAGTGCAACTAGACCTGGCTAACCTATACTGCGGACACCCATACCTTGCTCGGGGGGGCGCAATTTTTACTCCCTCGCTCTGGGTGCATTTTAGCCTAGAAACTGCACTGGTCACACAGCCACAGGTCACAAGAAGATCTGCCTACTTGCTAGTGACCAGCCGCTCATCCAGGAGGAAGCAGGGACCAGGAGAAAACACACAGGCGATGAGAGCCCAGGAAGCCGACTCCTTCACGGGCGCTGCGCACTGACAGCCTGCAGTACCGCTACAGGACATCAGGTGTCATCATGCGATAGTGACGTGTTGATGACCTGACGTCTGATGCAGGCAGCCCAGGTGGAGTCAAGGAAGGTGATCGCGCTGGTAATCTTTCTTCTTCCATTAGGCTGCACCGTGTGTCACCAGCTCCCTAGCGGTTATGTCCTTCTGCCTGCGCCCCCCTTCTTCTACTTGCTGGTCTGCGCCCAGGGTGGTCGCCCTGCCCGCACTGCCCAAGAAACAGCCGTGGACCACTGAGCCTAAAGAGGAACTTTAGTGAAAATAACACACTGAATAAAATTACCCTTTTTTAACATTATTCATTTATTATTAATTAGTATTTATATAGCGCTGACCTCTTCTTCAGCGTTTTAGAGTCAAGTCTTGTCAGTTTATCTGTATGTTTTTGGGGTATGAGGTATTGGTGTTTGGGGGTGTTATGTTTTTTTTTTTTTTACTTTTAACCC